>NC_079222.1:15217306-15368246 GCF_029633865.1 Lampris incognitus | reverse complement strand
TGGATGAAACTGTTGGGGGCGGGGAGTGCCTTCCATGCAGCGCTGCCTGGAAGAGTACGTTGGGGGCTTAAAACACCATCGAGTGGGGATTTATCTGTCTCAGAGATCTGATGCGACATGAAAACCAAGGTTTGCCATTACGTCACGTTGTCTTGATGAGCGCGTGTCAGCGGATAACGAGAAGCCGATGGGAAGAAACAATTTCATCAAGAAATATGGCTCCATTTCTTTACTTTTAGTGAAAATCCACAGTATAGTTTTAACTACAGTGATACAGCTACGGTACCTTTTCACGTAAAAATGTAATGAGACTGTGAAACACAATATGTTTGTTTTGGTTTTTTTGGGGGGGGTATTTTCCTCCCTTTTCTCCCCAATTGTACTTGGCCAATTACCCCACTCTTCCGAGACCACATGCTTCCTCCAATACATGTGGAGTCGCCAGCCGCTTCTTTTCACCTGACAAGTGAGGAGTTTCGCCAGGGGAAGTAGCGCATGGGAAGATCACGCTATTCCCCCCAGTTCTCCTCCTCCCCGAACTGGCGCCCCGACCGACCAGCGCAGCGACCAGGACACATACCCACATCCGGTTTCACACCCGCACACATGGCCAAATGTGTCTGTAGGGATGCCCGACCAAGCCGGAGGTAACGCGGGATTCGAACCGGCGATCCCCGTGTTGGTAGGCAACGGAATCAACCCGCTACGCCACCCGGACGCCCACTGAAACACAATATGTTTACAGTAACAATGAGTAATAGTTTCACCATATGTATGTTTAATTCTCTTGGGCTCATTTGACAATGTAGGACTTTATATTCAATTTGTGCTCTTCACATGTGTATGTTCTACATACAAGCACTCCTGTAATCACACACACACACACACACACACACACACACACACACACACACACACACACACACACACACACACACACAACACGCTCACAAGCATCTGGGATCATTGAGATTCTTCTGATGTGTCCAAAATGCCAGCAGGTCACCAAGTGGCCCAGCAAAATGTCACTGTGTCAGACAGTGGCGATTGATTGATTGTCCTCTCATTAAACGTGATCAGGTAAATTAACCTTTTGTCTGTAATGACCAGACCAAAGTGACACCACTCTGCCCTTGACCACAATACATACTGTGTACGTAGGTATATGTGTGGTTGTGTGCCTTAAGTCCACGTGATGTGCCTATATATAAGTACAATAAATGTTATAGGATTCGAGAAAAGGGCCAACCTACCCAACCTGCTTTATCCATGATATTTTTTTCCAGGTCTAAATATGAGCAAGGATGATTAAACCCCTCAGCTATATTAGACGAAGCAACAGCATTTCCCCCCAGCCCACAGCAGTGCAACACAAAGACAAAAACACACATCCAAACTACAACACTAATCCAAACTACAAAAACTACAAACTACAGAACTACAAATACACATATAGCCAACATAAAAAAAATGTAAAAAATAAATCACTGTCCAACAGAGCGAACGCCAGCCAGGATGACTTCCGGTCTGCATGGGCTAGCAGTTAGCTTAGCCTGCGTCCTGTCAGCCCAACCTCGGCGCTTCCTCTTCGGGCGCAGCTCCAGGCAGGGGCCGTGGTGCTTGGGCCACTGCAGCAGATCAGGCTCCCTCAGCCGAGCCAACGCCAGCTTTCCCAGCCAGACACCCCTCGACACCCCCCCCCCCACTCTACACGACGACACTAAAAACACAGTCAACGCCAGGCGAGGCCGCCGCCAGACCGCCCTCGGTGTTAACTGGAACTGCCGGTCTGCATGGGCTAGCAGTTAGCTTAGCCTGTCAGGACCGCCCTCAGTGCTTCCTCTTCGGGCGCAGCCCCTGGTAGGGCCGTGGTCCCCCGCAGGACGCAGCGACAAAGCTCTCCTCGCCGATCCAGCTCCGGCTTCCCGCCATCAAACGAAAACACAAACTCAGACGCGACGTGGACGAAGACGCGTGCATGGACCGTACTGGATCCGCCATCTTTAGACAGTACAGCATACTGTTCAGCTGCTTTTCTTCATTAAACTAAACAAACTGTAGTAGCAAAAAAAAAAAGGTCATGAATGAAGCTATAAATAGGTAGATAATCATAACATAACAAACACAGTAAGTAATACCACGAGGCATATTAAGCAGAGATTTAATTTGAGTACTTCACAGCCTCCACTGCATGGTCGGTTTCTGTCTCAGTGAATTTACCAAGCCCTGTTCTGCGACGAGATTATAGTGTATAGATTATTGACTATTGCAAACTGTTCTCTTCTCTCTCTGTCTTTTCTCTCTCTCTCTGAATGATGCCTTCTCCTTTCTCTTCTCCTGTGTGTGTGAATGGTGTGATAGTTAGTCTCCCCTGTGTGCATGTGCAGTCTGTCCTCCACCCAGGTCTCCATGGTGATGGTGGTCACCACCTGGACACTGCTTGGTATCGCCCCTCATCACATTTTCTTTTTATATATCTTATAACCCATGTAATGTTGCTACCCTGTTTCAGTGTATATCCTTCTCTCACTTCTCCTTCTCTTCATGTGTGACTTTTTTTTCTTGTCTCTTCTCCGTGTATGTGAATGGTGTAATGTGAGTCTCCCTGTGTGCATGTCTAGTCTGTCCTCCTGTCAGGTCTCCATGGTGACGGTGGTCGCATGGCTCAGGTCCTGGGCTGTTCCGGTGGCGTCTGGACATTGCTTGGCATCCTGCTCATCATATTGTAACGTACACGAATAGTAGACACGTTAGCCCCTTGGCTAACGGGTCGGACCCTTAAGTCCAGCGTTTCCAACCCAGTCCTCAAGAGCCCCTATCATGCAGATTTTCTTTGCAACCCTGAATAGGTTGCCTGTTTGTAGTTATTCAACCAATCAGCAATGAATTATGTCAGATTTTGCACACCTTGCATAATTAAGTGTTGTGAGATGATTGGTTGAGTAAGTACAAGCAGGGCTGCCTATGCAGGGTTACAATGAAAATCTGCAGGATAGGGGTCCCTTGAGGACTGGGGTTGGGAAACGCTGCTTTAGTCGAACTGGTTAACGTTGTCGCCCGCGTGTGGGAGACATACACACACACACACCCGGGGCAGTACGGGAACCACCACAGCCGGGACGCGAACCCGTGTCTCCCACACCGCGGGCGACAACGTTAACCAGTCGACTAAAGGGTCCGACCCGTTGGCAAAGGGCTAACGTGTCTACTTATTCGTGTACGTTACACTATTCTTCGTATATTTTTTAATTCTGTTAATATTCTGTTGTCCTCTTTCAATTTTTTATTCTTTGAACTGTGTAAACACAACATCCATTGCACGTCTGTCTGTCTTGGGAGAGAGATCCCTGCTTTGTTGCTCTCTCTGAGGTTTCTTCCTATTTTTCCTCTCTGTTAAAGTTTTTTTTTTTTAGGGAGTTGTTTCTTATGCGAGGGTCTAAGGACAGGATGCTGTATTGCTGTAAAGCCCCTGAGCAAATTTGTTGTAATTTGTGATATGGGCTATACAAATAAAATTAACTCGAGTTTAAGTCCCAGCTGTAAAATTAACTCTTTCTCTCCCTCCAGTCAGCCTGCCCTGCAGCTACCTGCTGTGAGCGGAGTAAAATACCAGTTTCCATATTAGTCTTTCAACAAGCACGTGCGTTCCCACTTTCATCCACCCTCCTCTGGATGTGAACTCCTCTGCTCCATCCAAAGGAAACACAGAAAGCCAAGCTCTTCTGCTCTCACAGTCTTCCCCACTGTCTGTCCATGATTTACATTACATTACCGTTTCCTTGAGGTAATTTATGGTTATCTAATCTCCCGCCAGCTAGGGGAACTATTTATAGAAAGGAAAACATACCGATCGCAACCATAGCCAAACCTTTTTATAGGTCACGCTAGATTTCTGCTAAGAGTAGTGAAAACTACTTTCTGTCATCATCCCTGGCAGGAATTCAAAAAAAGTTTCCACTTATTATATTCTTTGAATTGATATAGAAGTCTTTTCCGTACCTTCTTATCTGTTTTGTTTTTGTTGGTTTGTCTTTCTTATTCATCTTCTTTGATTTACCTTGATATCTTGATACATTTTATCTTGCTCTGTAACTCTTATTTAATGTCTTTTTATGATTTTATGTAAAGCAACTCTGAATAGCCTTTGTGCATGAAAAGTGCTAAACTTTGCTTAGGTTGCATTTTCATAATTAAGGCCCCAGGATGCTACAATTTCACCGCCATTCATTGACTTTCTTTCTCTCTCTCTCTCTCTCTCTCTCTCTCTCTCTCTCTCTCTCTCTCTCTCTCTCTCTCTCTCTCTCTCTCTCTCTCTCTCTCTCTCTCTCTCTCTCTCTCTCTCTCTCTCTCTCTCTCTCTCTCTCTCTCTCTCTCTCTCTCTCTCTCTCTCTCTCTCTCTCTCTCTCTCTCTCTGGCTCTCTCTCTCGCTCTCGGGATACTGGCATACTCATAGGAAGTGTGTGCCCTCTTGTGGTTACAACTTTTATCACGAGAGGAAAGCTGTCTGTGTCTGTGAGGAAGGTGTCTGTCTGTGTGGGGGACTCCAATATGTTAGTGAGTATCATATGACAGGCCTATGGCTGATAAACAGTTGGGCACATGTGGGGACCTATGAAAGTAAATAAAGGTGGCCTGATACATATTGATTGATAGTGCGGTCGTGTGTGTGTGTGCAAAAATGGGCCGTATTTCAATTAAATGTATTTAAATACATTTTTAATTTTTTTTTTTTAATTTGTATCTTGCTGGACAGAAAAAAAGATGTAATTTGTATCAAAATACTTTAAGAGCTTGTATTTGTGTATTTTAAATACTTAAAATACATTATTTGATATTTCATTTTATCCTCAAATGAGACTTTTTTTTATCCCCAGGTCTAAACTGTAGAAAATAACTACAACAGTTAGCCTAATCACAGCTAATGAATGACGTGACATGTCCTGTCGGGTCCAGCAACACACTCATTTGTGAACTACCACATTCATTTGTGTTCCCTGTGACCAGTAGCTTGAGGAAAGAAGCTGCTTTTTTTTACATTAGTGTTTTTTTTAATGACAGAGAACAACATTTCCCCTAAGATAAAGGTATATAAAGGTATGTAATCAAAATATGATCAGATATTGCATGCTAATGAAAGCTTTCTGAATGACTCTAAAATACAAGAGAAGAAACGAGCAATTAGCAAACACATGTGCTTTAGAACTTAGCAAACATACTCACTAGCTAGTAACGTTAGCATACCAGCTAACATAACAGACACACTAAGGCAGCCTGGAACAGTGGCATCTCGTGGCTAGTCATCATATGGAAAGCTTCATTAGCGAGATTAATTAGTAGCAACTTCTGAGCCTCAGACAGAATTAATTTCTAGCACAGCTACACTTACACGTTTATAGTGGCCATTCTTAATAGTTGTCAGGTAAATAAACAGCTTGCGCAGTCCTCTTGAGGATAAAAGTAACATTTTACAGTGTTTGCTATGCCAGGGGATGGCAGGTTAATATTTAGGTAAGAAAAAAACTCATCATAGATTTTAAGAAAGCAAGTCATGTAGCAATTAAAAAGCTTTCATTCTGATCTTTACTCTAAGCTAAATGTTGTTCATCTTTTTGTACAAAACGTTTTACACTATGAATATAGAGAGTTAATACAGTTCAAAGTGAATTGACTCCATTCCTGGATTCTTCAGCAGTCCACCGAAACGATGATGACTGTGATGCAGTTTCAGCTCGGCAAGCACGCCTGTGGGCCATCAGGTCCGCATTAGAGCGGCTATCGTCCACATTTGTCACAGACGATAACGCTTAATGACTGCGTTTTAGTGTCTATTATGTGAGTTGTTAGTGTTTTTGAATGATGTTGGTTATAAGTTGCAACTGGTAGGCCTAATCATTTTAATAGTATATCTTTACTTTTTTTCTTAGGTAGAAGTCAAGTCATCTCAGGGGATGAGTGGCAATGAACCATCAGAGCCTGGCCAGGCTGGCCCATCATCTGCCACATCTGCAGAAGAAGCCATACCAATGCTCAAATGTGCAATGCCGGATGGGAAATAATTCCAAATAGCGAAGAAGATCCCAAATGGAAAGACAGAGGCTGAGTGTTGGCTGTGCGCTAACAAAAAGGTCATAATATGTGGCTCTCTTTCATCAGATTTTAAAACCCACTTGAAACGAAGGCACCCTGAGAAAATAAAGGGATTTGAAGACCACAAAAAGGAATTTGCCAGTGGGGAAAAAAAACAAAAACAAAACAATAAACAAAACAGGACCTCATACAAACAAACTATTCTGTTTGAACGTAATCCAGTGACACAAAATAAAATCGACTCTCTCATTACATCATTTGTCATTAAAGGCATGTGCCCATTGGCCACTGTTGAGCATAACGAATGTGTAGACTTGGTACAGGGACTTTGCCAAGGTGTTAAAGTTATGTCCAGGAGAGGACACTTGGGAGAAGAATCGATGAAGACTTTAACAATAAAACAGCAAAAAAAAAAAAAAAAAACAGAAAATCTGAAGGAGAGATATTTGAACCAATGCAGCTATATGGTCAACTAAAAAAACAAGTTATAGGGGAGTCACTGTACACTGGATACAAACAGACACGCTACACAGTAAAATCCTGAGTGTTAATTTAACTTCCTGAGTGTTTATTTATCTCTGAGAGTGTAAAAATGGACCCAAAAGGATCCATTTGTACACTCTCAGAGTTAAATTTACACTCAGGTTTTTACTGTGTAGAACGTGAATCAGCTGCTTTTGCTTGCAGACATCTTCCCAGTCCAAATACCCACAATCGCACTGCAGAACTACTGGAGGAAATCTATTCAGAATATGGACTCACAACTGACACTATTGTGGCTACTGTAACTGACAATGCATCAAACTTCTCAAAAGCATTTCGAGAGTTCAATATCACAGTCGTTCCAGAGGAACAGGATGAGACAGATGAGCAGGAACATGATCTTTCATTTGTAATAACAGATCCAGAGGGAGAAGAAGTGTCAGAGTGTGCTATCATTCTACCGCCTCACGTCAGGTGTTCCACTCACACACTGAGTTTGGTTTCAACCACTGATGCCAAAGGGGCAATTAAAGACAATTCAACTCTCTCCAGGCTGAATCATTCATCTATGGTGAAGTGTTCAGCCCTATGGAATGCTTCTGGCAGACCAAAATATGTGGAAATACTCAATGTCTTGACCAACCAGCAACTGAAGACACCCTGCGTTTATAGGTGGAATTCTCTTTATGACTGTTTGAGTCAGCTGACATTTGTTTGGAGAAGCTTCTTGAGATCATGCCTGCCTTGCAACTCCCGCCATTCAAAGAGGTAGAGCTTGATTTCTTTGAGTAATACTGCAGAGTCCTCAGGCCCTTAGGCATTGCAATTGACCGCCTTCAAGGTCAGACCTCATGCTGCTATGGTGAGCTCATACCTACCCTCTTTGCTGTTCAGGCTAGACTACATGACCTGTGAGCTTCAAGCCTGCAGTACTGCTCACATATCTTGCAAGCCACCATATAGCTGGCTTTGAAAAAAGGTTCAGTAGCTTCTTACAGCTGAAGACTGATGTCAATGAAGCCATACTGGCTACAGCAACCCACCCGTTTTTCAAGCTGAGGTGGTTGCCTCCCAAACTAGCTGCAGAGCAGAAGAGGATACATCACCTGTTTCTGCACTCAGCTGAAGAGCTTGGCCTTGTGTCAGAAAGTGAGACTGCCTCATCAAACACCGCTGAAGAGAAGGAAGATTTCTTCATTTCTCTGACCAGGGTATCGGTAAACTACTTTCACTTCAGTGTTTTACGGTTAAATTGCAAATTCATGAATTAATCATAAAAAATGAATATTCATCAGTTAAAAAATAAATGAGTAGCTAGTTTGATGTCACGTTTTTAAATAGTTGTGTGATATTAAAAATCATCGAATTTAATGTAAATTCATACCAACCTTGTTTCCCTGTTTGCCTCTACTGTTTTAAGTTTCCTTTATTAATCCCCTTGGGGAAATTCAGTTCCTGCAAATTAACTCATCCTAGCTATGATCTGTGTAGCTAGCAGCAGTAGGCTGCCGCCTTCAGGCTGCACTCGGGGACCAACTCCAGCTCTTTTCCCATTGCCGTAGTCAGAGGCACAGACAGGAGCATATAAATATGCATGTTTCTTTTTTTGATGGTGGGGGAAACCGGAGCACCCGGAGAAAACCCACCGCAGCCATGGGAGAACATGCAAACTCAACACAGAGGACGACCTGGGATGACCTCCAAGGTTGGACAACCCCGGGGTTCGAACCCAGGACCTACTTGCTATGGGGTGGCAGCACTAATCAGTGCACCACCGTGCCGCCGAATCCTAACAACAGGAAATGAGAGCCAGTTGGGCAGAGAGAGGTTCACCAGCCACAGCAAAGCAGAGTCGGAGACCCTTCACTTTCTGGAGGACCCCAGAAAGGACCTTTCCTCGCTGGATTCATTTCCACTGATCAAGCTACTCTTTCTGAGATTCAACACCACTTTGTCATCACTGGCACCAGTTGAACGTCTCTTCTCCTTTGCAGGCATGGTTTACCACCCTCACAGAAGGCGATTAACAGCTGAACTGATGGAGAAATTAGTTGTGCTGAAAAACAATTAAAATGGGAATGGAAGGACTGCCGTGTTAGAGGGTACATAAAGGAGTCTTTTTTAGGTTGTTGTTGGCATTGGGGGGAAAGGGTGGTGCTTCTCTTTCTCTTCTACTATTTTGTACTGTATCATACTCAGCTATACTGTTATGTGTCTTTTGCACTCATTCAGTTGACTACTTGTAAAGCTGGAGATCAAATAAATGTACTTACTGCACTTCTATTTATCACTCTTGAAAAAGGCATCTGCTAAATGTCCAGAATGTCCAGTCTTATTATCTTCTGACAGAACTAGTGCATCACTGTGGCCTAACTGTTCAGTTCCCCCAGCTGCACTTCAACTGGCTGTTCACTCAGCCAGTCAATGGTCGCTTTGACTGACAGAAACCACCCAGCATGCACCCCTGAATTCGCAGCCTCCCACCTCCAAGACATCCTGTTCTATGATAAATCTATGATGTGGGGAAATTAGCAGAGTTCATCTTTTCAATGTAGAGGGGTTAAGGCCACATCTATATTGAGTCTATTAAATGCCTAAAAATGTGATCTGTTTGTATAGAATGTATTTTTTTTTATTTTCAAATTACAGATTACTTGTATTTTAATTAAATACATTTTTTTCATACTACTATTTTGTATTTTATTTTGATACACTTGATGAGCAAGTATTTTTAATTTGTAGCAAGATACTTTTTGATGTATTTGTGCCCATCTCTCTCTCTCTTTCTCTCTCTCTCTCTCTCTCTCTCTCTCTCTCTCTCTCTCTCTCTCTCTCTCTCTGTGTGCGTTTGTATCATTTATGAAGATTGAGCTTTCCAATGGCCACTGCATAGGTTATGAAAGTTGACTAAAATTAGGCATAACTTTAATTAGCATAAAAACATTTCACTAATAAGAAAAACTGGACTTTATAAAAGAAATGCAAGCTAAGGTGGCATCCGGGTAGCGCAGCGGTCTATTCCGTTGCCTATCAACACGGGGATCGCGGATCGAGTCCCCATACTACCTCCGGCTTGGTCGGGCGTCCCTACAGACACCAATTGGCCGTGTCTGCGGGTGGGAAGCCGGACGGGGGTATGTGTCCTGGTTGCTGTACTAGCGCCTCCTCTAGTCGGTCGGGGCGGCTGTTCGGGGAGGGGGAACTGGGGGAAATAACGTGATCCTCCCACGTGCTACGTCCCCCTGGCGAAACTCCTCACTCTCAGGTGAAAAGAAGCAGCTGGCGACTCCACATGTATCGGAGGAGGCATGTGGTAGTCTGCAGCCCTCCCCAGATCGGCAGAGGGGGTAGAGCAGCGACCGGGACGGCTCGGAAGAGTGGGGTAATTGGCCAAGTACTATTGTGGGGAAAAAGGGGAACCTCCCCGAAAAAAGAAACGCAAGCTAGATTAAAATTGCTGCTTTTACAACAAACCTAAATCCAAGTGTGCAAGTTACAACGAAAGAAATCTGAAAATTTTTCATATATATATATATATATATACACACACACACACACACACGAAACTTGATTGTTTTTCTCGAGCTATATGTGACTTGGGCTACACTTGTGACACAGCTCATTCTCCTTGTCTTTCAGAGTAAAAGTACCAAACCTTAAACTGCAACTGGACAAAATAAAAACCGTAAATAAACATCTCAGAAAAACAGACACAGCACAGGAATTATGAACCGGGTGTGAAATGTGATGGAAAACTAACTGAAGCTTAACACCAATTTGAAATATACATATAACCACAACTGAAAACAACCCCACCTCACCAAACCCATGTGTGATTTAACACCGCGCTGGGAGGACCGTTTCCTCCAAGCTGTTATTTCAAGAGTCCACACCTCACTTAGTTAAAGACCCAGATCTTTACAATCCCTGCTTAAGCCTTACGAAAATATACCCCCCCCCCCCACAGTGTTTCTATTTTAAAACTACACTCCCGTATCTCTTCCCCGCTCCTTCTACTCGTTCCCTCTTTTCTTGCCCACTCTTTAACCAACTTTTGGAGGCTTTGCGCTGGCCTCGCTCGAAACCGCAGGGGTAAAAATGGTAACCCTCCGCGCCGGTAACCCTCCGCGCCGTCTCCACCAGCCCCCCCGCCTCCTCGCGGGGTCCTTCTTCTCGGCGAACCGTCACGCATGACTGGTATCCATAAGCGCTGGTGTAGAAACCCCTTCAACGTTTCATACTTACGCCGCAAAAGAAACTCCTTCCTGTTCTCGACCCGAGTTCACGTACACACGCACACTTTCTCCCCTCGTTTATGCGCAATCCCTGACAGCGACTGCGGTTCGAAAGGGAAGTTTGTACAACCTTGGGGGAAGAGAGAGAGAGAGAGAGAGAGAGAAAAGAGAAAACCGAGAGAAACAAATAGAGTCCCAGGGGTATATGGCTGTCGTACACATGTGGCTTGTGGCTGGGGTCGAGCTGGCAGCGTCTCAACAGATACGCTGCGAAAATACAGCTCCCTCCGAAATGGCTCTTATTCCAGTTGACTATAAGGGGGAAGCGTTTTTCCAGCCTCAAAGCTTTCCGGGAGAAGTGTACAGTGCATTTTAATGTGTAGGTATGTGTCTTTAAGCCCTAAATGGAAGCAGATGTCCCTGTTGAAGAGTAAGAGTTTACTTAGGGCTGTAATCAAGTGAAGATTTTTTTCTCTCTTTTTTTGTATTTTTCTTCTCGCTATTTCAATCTATTTTTCAGTCTAAATGAGCCTGGTGTGCTGTATTGTATGTAGGGCCGAACTGACTGCGCCGGGTTGTGCCGAGCTATGCAACCACATATGGGAGTGATTACAGTCTAGTGTTTATCAGACCTCACTGCGGGGCTGACTGCACAACTGAGCAGAGCAGAAACTAGCCATGCTCACCAGCTCCATTCTCCTGGCCAAAACCCTTCTATGGAGATCATATGAGACAAAGGCTACACGCGCGCGCACCCACGCGCGCACCCACGCGCGCACCCACACTTGTGCCAAAGACTTCATGCAATTCTAACAACGATGAACTCAGTGAATTACAATCCCGTCAGACATCAAATCGCTGAGCTGAAAAAGTGGAAACTGGTGAGGAGGTATAGGTGTGCTTCTTTTCCCTCTCCCTGATCTCCGTCCCCCCCCCCCCCCCCCACATAAGCATCTCCCAAAGTGATATAAATGAGTGTGGGTTTCACCATGAGGTTGTGTGGGCTCGCGCGCTGAGTGTGTGTCTTCTGGAGCGCTAAGTGATATACACGGTATCCAAAACCGAGCAGGGCTTTGAGTCAGCTGTCCCATCCATCCTTCCTACCGCTGAGCTCATGACAGGCTCGAACACAGGGCGAGACACCGCGGACCCAGCCCTTCACAGCTCGCCTCTGTCCGTGTGACAGGGCAAACGACACAGGGAAGGAGCGAGAGAGAGGGGGGGGAGGAGGGAGACAGGGAGAGAGCGAGAGCGAGAGAGCGAAAGAGAGAGAGAGGGCGGGAGAGAGAAGGGGGAGACAGGGAGAGAGCGAGAGCGAGAGAGCGAAAGAGAGAGAGAGAGGGGGCGGGAGAGGGAGAGCAAGACAGCGAGCGAGCGAGAGCGCAAGAGAGAGAGCGAGAGAGAGAGAGAGAAGGAGGGAGACAGGGAGAGAGCGAGAGAGAGAGGAGGGAGACAGGGAGAGAGCAAGAGAGAGAGGAGGGAGACAGGGAGAGAGCGAGAGAGAGCGCGAAAGAAAGAGAGAGAGATCATAAACATAATCATTGTCGTGTTGTGTTGTTGTTTTATATGCTTTGGCAATGTGTACAAAAACATATGTCATGCCAATAAAGCACATATTGAACTGAATTGAATTGAACTGAATTGAATTGAGAGAGAGAGAGCACGAGCGAGGGAGAGAGAGCAAGAGAGCGAGCGATCGAGCGAGAGAGAAACAGAGAGAGCGCGCGCGTTAGAGAGAGTGAAACCACACGACAGGTTGACGGGCGTTTGTAGATGTGCATGTCTCTCTGTGACGCGACGCAGCCTCTCGCCCGGCCCGTTGCTAAACTCAGCATCGGTAACCGTCACCGGTGAAACACGAGGGACGAGGACTCGCTTACGTAAAGGCCTCTGAGATAGAGTAAAATGGAAACTCTCATCTCCGATGGAAAACGTGAGTGCAGCAGCAGCAGCGTTCGCGTCAACTACATCTGGATTCAGTCTCTTGCTGGTATAACAAGCGAGCGTAGCGACACATGCCAAGACGAGAGCCCTGGCCCGGCTAACTGCAGTTATACAACACTGTGGGTTTAGCAGCCGGGGCAGATCAACGTACTCACAGATAACGTTTCAAAGCAAACGTGTCCTCATGACATCTGTAGTGAGAGATTTAGTGTGAAGAGAAGACATTAAGAGAGGAAGCCCAGTAAAGTTTCAGGGGCCCGGTATCAGCGGCCCGGTATCAGGATCTATTTTTATTCATCTGATGTGGTCACTGTGGTAAGCATGAGGCTGACGTATTTCCTCTGCCTTACGAGATGCTCTTACTCAGTGAAGAGAGGGGCGAGTTCTGGGGAGACGAATGGATGCATGCACGGAAGGAGCGGAAGGAAGGGTTTACTGACAGGTGGATAGATGGGATATGATGGAGTTGGTGCATTTATTAGGCTAACTTGTACACCCTTCAAAGCACCGTGAGCAGGGAGCAACACACTGTGCAGACAGCGCCTCATTAGATCTCCTAGTCCTGCATTACAGTATCAAAGCATGAGCACATGGCACTTTGCGTGGCCCCAATAAAGTTAAATACTGGCCACCCAGAGAGCTTTACAGTGTGTGCCTCAAAATTCACACACACACATTCATACACTGATGCCGGAGGCTGCCATGCAAGGTGCCAACCTGCTCACCAGGAGCAGTTGGGGGTTCAGTGTCTTGCTCAAGGACACTTTTTAATTTCCCCCCCTTTTTTCTCCCCAATTGCATTTGGCCAATTACTGCAGACTACCACATGCTTCCTCCTATACATGTGGAGTCGCCAGCCGCTTCTTTTCACCTGACAGTGAGGAGTTTCACCAGGGGGACGTAGCACGTGGGAGGATCACGCTATTCCCCCCAGGCAATGGAACAGACCGCCTCGCTACCCGGACGCCCGCTCGCTCAAGGACACTTTGGCACGCTCTCTGGAGGAGCCGGGGATCGAACCAGTGACCCTCCGATTACTAGACAACCCGCTCTACCTCCTGAGCCATGCCACCTTAAGAAGATCAATGGATCCCCTCTGCCTAATGGTTCAGGAACCCACTCAAACTGCTTCCTGCCAATACACGATTTACCTTAAATACACGACAAATGCTCTGCGTTAGATGCCAGGGAAGCAGCTCTGGTTTCCCCCTACATCAGCGTTTGCTGCAGTTGTTGCCAGGTTCTTAGAAAGCACACTTCTACATTCCCGTGATGTCTGATGCTGGCAGGATCCCCAACACATCTTTCACCAGTCTCCGAAACGATGTCAGGGTTGCCAGGTTCTTTTTTTTTTTTTTTGGACAGGCAGGAAGTGTTTACTGCCAGTGAGCTATGTTCATTCAGATTATTTCCTTCTGTCTCATTGGCAGTGCTCGTAAGATTTCTACATGTGTGTTTAGGCTGCCATTTATTGGAATGCGTCAAGTCGGTGTGCGATTTTTTTCTGGCTCTCTCCAGTCTTAATAGTGGCTCCGTGTTTAGCCTGGAAGGACTGTTTTGGAGATGATCTGATGAAAACATAGGTCTGACGGGGCATAGCCATGCCCAGGACCCCCAGAGAAAGCCAAGTGAGGACACAGACGATGTGCCTCTTGGTTGTGGAAAAAGGATCAAATGGAACATCAAATGCAATCCGGTTTAGTGTACCAGAGGGAAATGCAATCTGTTTTTTTTCTTCTTCTCTTCTTCTTACCAGACTCAAGCTTTACCCAAAAGAATGCTCCTGTGTGTATTGCCAAATTAGGCCTGTTTCTACTAGTATAAGCTCCGATTTCTCTCCCGACACACACTCTCACACGTGCACTCTCTCTCTCTCTCTCTCTCTCTCTCTCTCTCTCTCTCTCTCTCTCTCTCTCTCTCTCTCTCTCTCTCTCTCTCTCTCTCTCTCTCTCTCTCTTTCTCACACGCATGCACACATTAAAGCGCGATAAAAAAGAAAGCTGAACATCTGCAACCGACAACCAGCTGTGCGGCCCGTATCGTTGCACAATACCTTAGTTAGGCTTGTTAATTAAACTCTTCCTCTTCTGCCATAAACCCTGTCACACAACTTCCTGCTGCAAATGAGGACGTATCGCCGTCAAGGCGGCATAGGGGTTGTGAGAAAATAGCGTACAAACAGGTGGAGAAATAATAATAATAATGTAGCGAATTCAGGGGGCAGCTCAGGATGCCGCATCCGGGACGCGAAACCGTGGCTCCCACACCGCAAGCGACAACGTTAACCAGTCGACTAAAGGGTCCAACCCGTTCGTCGAGGGCCAACGTGTCTACACGTGTCTACTTATCCAAGCAGGTTACACTAATTTCATCAAACACTGTTGCAATGGAATGTGACGTGTTGATAAACACCAAATTTCTCGATGGATTAGCTTAGCTACCACTGTAAAGTAAAGATATTAGCAGAGATCAGGGGCCTCGTGTGTCAGACGTTACTATGGGCACACGTGTTCTTACACACCCATGCAGTTGGTCTCAGAGACCACTATAGAACCGGGTAACCCCTGAATTTGGACACCAATTGGCTAACACTGATGTCTTTGCAGGCCTGGGCGATTGCTCGTTGATGTTAGGAGGAAGGAATTACAAATAACCGTCATGCTTTTCGGCTGCCTGTCAGACAATTCTGAGGGCTAAACAATTCCGTGGGTGTGTAAGAACAAATATGTCCATAGTAAAGATTGATACCTGAGGCCCCGCAGCTTTCTAAACTCAATTAGACCCTTTACCCAAGGTGAACTGTTTTAAATTATGCAGTTTTTCCACCTTTTTCCTCCCCAATTGTACTTGGCAAATTACCCTATTTTCAGAGCTGTTCCGGTCTCTGCCCCACCCCATCTGTCGATCCGGGGAGGGCCGCAGACTACCACGTGCCTCCTCCGATACATGTGAAGTCGTCAGCCGCTTCTTTTCACCTGACAGTGAGGGGTTTCACCAGGGGGACGTAGCTCGTGGGAGGATCACGTTTTTCCCCCTAGTTCCCCCCCGCGAACAGGCGCCCCAACCGACCAGAGGAGGCGCTAGTGCAGCGACCAGGACACATACCCACATCCGGCTTCACACCCGCAGACACGGCCAATTGTGTCTGTGGGGACGCCCGACCAAGCCGGAGGTAACACGGGGATTCGAACCAGCGATCCCCCGTGTTGGTAGGCAACGGAATAGACCGCCACGCCACCCGGATGCCCCCTTAAATTATACAGTTTTTAAAATATTTAGACTCCACTTTAAGATGCGCCTCTAGCTTTCGTTGGAGAGAGATATTTATCAAACGCTTTTATCCAGGACATTTCTCACAGCCAGACCTACAGAACTGCCTCAGCTAGCCCGGAGGAGAGAAGAGCGGAGATCAGTGGAGGCAGATAAAACACACACACACAAACACACACACACACACACACACACACACACACACACACACACACACACACACACACACACACACACACGCACAAATCCCATATGACACGCAACCCCAGGCATACATATGGAAACGTTCAAGCCAGCTTGTGTTTGTGTACATGCACATGTGTCTGTGAGTGCACATGCTTACAGCATGTCCGTCTATCCCCCGATGTGTTGGGACGTATGCGTCCATGCACATCTGTGTGCGCCTATGTCAACAAGCGTGAGTCTGCTGATGTATATGCCAACTACACATGGGCCAAGTCAGCCAAGCAGGCCTGTCGACAGCACGGGAGTCCTGCAAGTCCTGCAAGTTTCGGGTCCTGCAAGTGCAATGTTTCCTCTATCCTCCCACGCCGTAGCATTTCGGGCCCTGATCCGGTTGCCCATTAAGGTGCCATTGCTCGAGAGACAGCCGGTCAGGCAGCATTATGAACACGCTTCTTCAGTATATAGGAAACGTTACACTTACAAGAGGGGGCAGCTCATGGGTGAACTGAAAAGTGCGCTGCGAGAAGCTGGGCCCCATCTCGCCCCCACATCACCGTGCACTTTGAATGAAATCGCTTCTATTTTGGAAAAGTTGGACCCACACATACACAAGGTATACCTGGCACCGAGTTCTGACACTTTCCAAGAATACACACCAAGAAAAAGCTGTCGAGCACAAGAGAGGAATGCAAACTGCTGCACGGTTGTCAACATCCATCTGTTTGTGCAGCCATACCTAAAGATCATGTGAAATATACCACACTAATGGCAAATAACTGGTGGGTGACAGGTCATGAACATGCATTTCATTATGGGAGCGAAACAGCAAACAGAATTGTTTCATTTAGTCAGTCAGTCAGCAATATGATAAGAAAGTAGACCAAATCCAGGTTGAATGGATGCATTATGTACCGAATCACACATTTAGCATGAAATACGTCCTGACCAGCAGGTCTTGGATGTGCTCTTGGTTATCAACCCGCTTGGAGCGGGGCTGGGTTGCAGACAGGGGGTTGGTGGACGTCTCTGAAAGTCGGACCCTTCGAGTAGCTGCCAACTATCAACCGGTTCAAACAAAGTCGTGGTCGACGCATCTAACGAGAGCGAGAGAGCGGAACGAGGCGGAGGAGGAAGCACACTTCAGCAGCAGGCTGACTGGACCGCCTGCCCGGCATAAGACTGCCATATCTATCAAAGCGTCAACCTGCCAGCTGCAAGCCACTGGCCCTATACATATGGCATAGAGCTCCCGGACCGCTTGGTGCACGTTGCCAAAAAAGCCACACGAGACGCATACGGCCATATCACCGACGAGGTCACCCGGTCCGGTCTCCTGCCTCCCCTTCCTAACGCATGAGCACGTTTTCTCTCAGCCGAACAGCTCGGACGATGCACATTTCTGATGCTATCTGGCCACTGGAGGAAATCATTCGCGAGGAAATGGGCAACATCTGCATTATAACCCAAATACACAGCTGTGTGCAACTCATCCCCTGGTCGGATAGGCTGCAACGAATGAACATATGCTGCCTGGAGACAACAACAACAACAATGATAATGATAATAATAATGAGATAGAATGTGATTCATAGGCAATCGTTGCCAGAAAGACAGAAATCGCACTAGGCCATATCGAAGGCTGCATTAATTAAAATGAGTACACAACGGAGCCACAGTGTGGGCTACCTGAGGACACGATTGCTGGATGGATAAAGCCAAACCGACGCACGATCGGGGGCACCCCTCTTTAAAATAGCGAGATGACCCCCCCCCCATGCCCAGCGATTCATAATGCAACAAAACAACCCCCCTGTATTGCCATGTGCACGATATCGTTGGGGGGAGGTGAAGTGCAGTTCGGGATGGTGCGGTTCGGTTCTGGTTTACTCCGTCCGTCCCGGATGAAACGGGAGACGGACCCGGCTGTGCGCCTACCTTGTAATCTCGAAGCTGCAGCCTTTGCGAAGCAGCAAGGCTCTCTTCCGCATGATGCCCGCTTTCTCTCTGCCGAGGTACACATTTATATCCGAACTCATGGGGAGCGGCTGGCCAGGTGGACCGTGGCAATAACGGCACCTCTCTCCTTCTTCTTCTTCTTCTTCTTCTTGGGGGGAAAAGTCGAGGGTCGAGCAGCCAACTGCGAGAAGCGGAAGAAAAAAAAAGAAAAAAGAAAAAAGGCTGACTTAAAGAAGAAGAAGAAGAAGAAAATCCTTTTCGCTCGCTTCGGCTCAACGGAGCAGATGAAGTCTGGCTCGGACTTTTCTTCTGCGAGACAAAGACGGCGTGCCAAAGCCTAAAAGTGCATCGTGAGGTGGTTGTGTTCCTCTACGCGTGTGTGTGTGTGTGTGTTGCCTCTCCGCGCAGCCCCGTATGGTCGTCGGCGGAGGTGCTGCTGCAGTTGGCAGCCTGGTGATCCTGGTCTACTGGATAAAACAGTAAACGTCTGCCGTGGAGTCTCCGCGCTGTTGAGCAAACATCGCCCCTCCGCCGGTATTAAGAGCCTACGCGGTAACGACCTAATGCCAGTGATGGAAGAGGAAGAGAGAGAGAGAGAGAGAGAGAGAGAGAGAGAGAGAGAGAGAGAGAGAGAGAGAGAGAGAGAGAGAGAGAGAGAGAGAGAGAGAGAGAGAGAGAGAGAGAGAGAGAGAGAGAGAGAGAGAGAGAGAGAGAGAGAGAGGGATGTGGTCGTGCTTGCGGTGTTTGTGTGTATGTGTGCGCAGAAGTCTCCGTGTACAAGTGCTTTACGCATGCCTGCAAGTTATGCCACAGTGTCGTTCCTCCATCTGGGTTCAGCGAGAGTCCGGGATCGCACCGCAGATAGAGGACGGGATTCCAGGTGCATTACCTGTTTGCTCTCTGAGATAAAGGTTCTCCGGGCTTTAATAAAAAGAGCACACACACACACACACTGGACAGGCTCTGGTGCTGTCTTGAGGCCGTGGGTGAATAGGTTTGCTGTTTAAACATTGTTTAACTCTACTCAAACAGCACTAAGCTGCGAGTGCACCTGTGTGTTGCGCTGGAAAGTACTCTTATGAACGGCATGGCATGCATTAGAAACGATGGGCTCCTGGTGTGCAGTCTGGAAAGTACCTTAAAAGCCTTTTAGGGGGGTCTTTTGAGGATGCATATCACCCATCCAGAACAGGAAATATCCCCTACTAGATATCGTAATTATGTCAGTACTGTTGATTTAGACTACAATCAGTTATTGTTATTATTATTATGAGATACTTTATTGATCCCTGTGGGGAAATTACGCTCTGCACTTAACCCATCCTAGCTGTGTAGCTAGGAGCAGTGTGCAGCCTCCGTGCAGCACCCGGGGGACCAACTCCAGTTCGTCTTGCCATGCCTCGGTCAGGGGCACAGACAGGAGTTTTAACCCTAACATGCATGTCTTTTTGATGGCGGGGGAAACCGCAGCACCTGGAGAAAACCCACCGCAGACACGGGAAGAACATGCAAACTCCACACAGAGGACGACCCGGGATGACGCCCCCAAGGTTGGACAACTCCGGGGTTCGAACCCAGGACCTTCTTGCTAACCACTGTGCCACCGTGCCAAAGTTTGCGTTAAGGTTGATATATGTGGAAGATGTTGAACTGCTCAGATTCTGAAATCGTCTTGCAGCCCTGTTCGATATCAGCCTGAGGACCACATCACATAAATACGACAACCTGGTATACCGGATTATTCTACCATATGGTTATTGTGTGTGCATTGCAATCTATCAGTACAATGATAGAAATGCTGACATTTCAAACAATGTGATAGGGATAGTTAAATTCCACAAGAACCCAACCCTCAATTTGCACATGACAAATGGACAAATGTGCTTCATATGTTTCTGCCCCTATGAAAGTTATTTTACTGAAGAATGGTGTTAAATCACCATTCAGACATTCCAGACAGAGTATAATAGAAAAGAATAAAAGAGAAGAGAAGAGAGAATGGAACATTTTCTTTGGTGTGAATGTGTATTCAAGATTCAAGGACTTTGTCATTGTGCCAAGCACAACGAAATTGCAGTTGTGTCAACCTCAAAATGGTGCATACATAAAAGAGATAAGAAATATAAAAATATCAGCAGTGAAGTACAGAGCCTAAACATTATAAGTGCAAAATATAAGCAGTATAAGGTACAAAATACAATACAGTTAACGATAAAAATTCAGAGGTGCAAAAATATCATCAGCAAAAATGCAGTAAAGGTGCAATGGACAGATATAAAGTGGTTTAAAGTGACATGTGAGGAAATATTGCAAATATTGCACGTGCCCTGTGGTGGCAGCATATCAGTTCCGTCGGACTGACGAGATGTCTGAGCTCATCAGTGCCACATCTTTTCGAAAGAAGCTGTTTTTCAGTCTCTTTGTGCATATGCGAATTGATAAGAACTAGCCTACCTGATGGCATGGGCTAAAACAGATGGTGTCCAGGGTGTGTAATATCTTTTATGATGTCTTGAAATCTTGACCATGCCACTATCCGCGGTTTTTTTGTTTAGTGAATGGATTTGGGATTGCTGTCCTCTTGCAGATTTATGTTTTTCTGCTGTTCCCCCCATGCTATAGTGCAGACGCGTTTGCTCTTGCGCTCCACTTTGCTCTTTGATTTTCCAAGTTGTCCTGCTTTATTTTCGGACTTCTTACTATTTCTCCACGAGCAATGCTCAACTCTAACAAATAGATTATTTGTAAAAATGACCACCGTTTTCACGGAGTTTTCAGATTTCATCTCTTTCAAGAGAAGAGACTGTTTGTCCACAGCTCTGAGGCCGAAATACAACGAGTTCTGCTGCCCTTGGGAACTAGACTGGCTTTTCTTTGTGGAGATTGTTTTCACTTCTGGTCATGGAATGTGAGGAATTAATGTGGATAAAACAATATTTGAACCACTGGAATATATTAACTAGACTGAGGCTTCAAAAGACGTCTGATGGAAAGACGTCTGAAGGTAGTGATAGTAACTTACGGTGATGACCCACTGACAAATGACATAATGAATAATGTCAACAGAATGTCAGGAAACAACTTGACAACTTGACAGAATCCAATTGAAGATAGTTGTACAATACAACAGGAGAAACCTGAAATAGCAGCAAACAGTTATTCTAATTCAGGAAGGTAGTGGCATTAACTTAGGGGTGACGACCCAACGATAAATGAAATAATGAATAATGCAGAATCGTCCTTTACGGACATAACGCCAAGCTAAAGCTTCCTCCCAGCAGTCTGGCAGAGGAGTTCAAGGTCACCTAAGCCAGAGATGTCCTGCTCTACTTACATTCCACTGACACTAAAGTCTCCTGTGCAGGTATGGAGGTCAGAACAGGAAGGAAGTGGCATGTGCAGGAGGCAGTTGAGTGGATTGAAGCAAGGTTATGGCACAGCATCCTGATGGGCACTGTGGCAACTCGGACTGAGCTTGGCAGCAACTCAAGACTTGCTGTGCTAAAGCCTGAGGAAAGGAGAGGCGGAAGCTGATCCAAGAGGAGGTACATGCAGAGGTGGAGGAAGTTTAATACAGCAGAATGGTGGGTAGTGCAAGCAGGGGGGCTGCACCAAGTGGGTGCATACAAGCGGCCAAAAGATCACCTGGTCAGGACTCTGGAATGCGGAATCACACCAATTCAATTTTTGATCCAGTTAGTGTACGATATCCTCCTGAGCCCTTCCAACCTGTTCGACCGGGGCCTGGTGGACTCACCTGCTTGCCAGCTCTGCCAGAAAAGGTTATCATTGGAGCACATCCTGAACTGCCGTCCAAAAGCCTTGGGAGAGGGGCGGTACCATTGGTGCCATGACCAAGTTCTGCAGGAATTGCAGACACCATCTGCACTGGGATCAGCTACAGCAAGCAGCAACACCCAACAAAATGCATCATCACCTTTGTTCGAGCAGGTGAGAAGCCTCAGCCCCAACCAAAGGCCCAGGGTGGGCTGCTTCCAACAGCAAGGGACTGGCAGTCCCTGGTTAAACTAGGGAGACAACTGAGGTTCCCGGACACCATCACCACTACCACACTCAGGCCAGACATGGTTCTGATGTTCGTAGCAACCAAGCAAGTAGTTCTGCTAGAGCTAACTGTCCCCTGGGAAGATCAGATGGAGGAGGCGCAAGAAAGGAAGAGAGACAGGTATGCAGATCTGGTAAGTGAGTGTCGCAGGAATAGGTGGAAGGCCCACTCTGAGCCGGTTGAACTGGGCTGCAGGGACTTTGCAGGCCAGTTTCTACATTGGATACTGGGACTCTTAGGGATTTGTAGAAGAAGAGCCATGAGGAACATCTTGGAAGCCACTGAAAAGGCTTCCCGCTGGCTCTGGGTAAAGAAAGGGGACACATAGTGAAATGCACTACCTGGCCACAAGTAGATCACCCCCAGCTGGGTTGCTTGGACGAGGGTGTCTGATGTTAAGACCCGAAACACCTGATTACCCCGGATTCGTTACTGACGATGTGTCCAGGTTGCACCACATAGTGTATCAAAGAACCCAATTGAATGTCAAGAAACAACTTGACAGAAAGAAGTTGAAGAAAGTTAGGACTACAATAGGAGGGACTTGAAATAACAGCAAACATTGATCCTATTTAGTGAATATTATGATTACAATAGGAGAGACCTGAAACAACAGCAAATAGTGATCCTATTCAGTGAAAGTTGAAGAGAGTATAAACCAGGTTTATGTTCTCAGACGTTGTACAGCTGGCGGTTTTGTATTCTCTTTGTATACTCTCTTCTCCCTTCACTGAATGTACCAGCTGTTCCATGCTCAGCAAGAAAAATCACAGAGCTTGAAAAAAGAATCTCTATTCTCTATCGAATGCAAGAGGATGAAAAACTTATTGACATTCTGATTGCTGCTTCCCAAGCTGGCGTCTTGGAACCAGCTGACAATCAGAAACAGGGACATGAAGCATGTTGCGGAGCAGCTTTCAGACATGAGCCCATCACTGATGACTATGCAGACATTATTCCCTGGTCTGGCCTGAACCCGCTTGAGACTGACTCCACAACGGATCTGAATATGTGATATTGGCTAAACTGGGGAGCAAGACCAAATACCTATTCTACCCCCACAGCGTCAAACCCTGAGCTATGTAATCCGTGGTAAAGAAGAGTCATACACAATAAGCACAGTCCCACGAATGTCTCATCAGAGATATAACTGGAGAACACATAGTATATTGTTTTTGATGAGTAGCCGGTCAGTGAGCGGAAGTGGTAATGTCAAAGGCCACTGTGATGCCAAGAAACATTAACCAAGCCAGACAGGATATCAAGCCAAAGACTCCTGGATCGCCACCTTGCTGTGGTGGTGAAGCTTGCCTGTACGAATGATCCCAAGAGCTATGCCGTCCAGAATTTGGCTCCTGGCAGGGTCACCCAAGGCGGGTTGGTCAAGGGGGAGGTGCCAGACTAAGCATGATCCAACAAAGACCTCAACGGCGGAACTGGTGGAATATGTCTCTAGGTCACAATGGCAGTGAAGGCGATGAAGGTTGCAACAGAGGGTGGTCCCCAATCATCTTGGTTCTCCATGCTATTGGACTCTGGCCACCCCCAACCAAGGACCATGTGTTGGCTGCAGGTGTATCAGCCACTCCATGTAAAACGCTGTCACTCGTAGGCAACCTCTCATTATGTGGCTCCAGGATCGGCCTCTACATCCACCTGAGGACCCAGAGGGAGAACGGTCATACTTGACCCCGAGTGACCGCCGGTGAATGCCACAGCCAGCATTAGCACTGCTAGCACAGAAGCTAATGCAAAGACTCGTGCGGCCATGGCCATGATACAGCAAAGCCCACGAGGAGCATCTCTCGGCGGCACCAGCGGGTAAACAAAAGATCAATAGCCAATAAAGCTAATGTCATATAATCAAAAAAGACAGCATCACAGCAGAACATGCACTGGACATTCAAAAAGAAAAGCCACTTTATTTAATAAAGCCACTTTATTTTCTCATTGTATCCTTACAACGAATTTATTCACTGCATTTAACCCATCCTAATGTATAGCAGCAGTGGGCAGCAGCAGTGCCCCGGGACCAACTCCAGTTCTTCTTTCTATTGCCTTGGGCAGGGGTACAGGCAGGAGTATTAACCCTAACATGCATGTCTTTTGATGGTGGGAGGAAACCAGAGCACCCGGAGGAAACCCTTGCAGACATGGGGAGAACACGTAAACTCCACACAGAAAGGACCTAGTACAGCCTGGGGTTTGAACCCAGGACCTTCTTACTGTGAGGCAACAGTGCTAACCACTGGGCCACAGTGCCACCAAGAGACGTTAACCAATCCAGACAAGACATCAAACCAAAGACGCTGCTGGTTGGTGACCATATAATAAGAAATATTAAAAGCAACCTTGTGAAAACTGTCCGTCTACCCAACACTACAGTCAGCGACATGGTCCATACACTGCCACAAGTGTTATTTGACCATCTGGGTATGGACACACTTATTGTGAAAGTTGGAACAAATGACACTAATCCTGGAATGACATACGGCTCAGAGATGTTAAAAATGGACTTCATACACCTAATGGACATTCTACAACAAGTCCCAGCGCAGATATTTGTGTCAGGTCCAATCTCCACTTTAGGGAAAGGAATCGAAAGTTTCAGCCACTTGCTGGCATTAAATACATGGCTTTTGTCTGCATGCACTGCTCAAAAACTGAGCTTGATTGACAACTTCAACCTGTTCTGGGGGCAATGAAACTGCCAACTTAACCTATGGCCTCCAGCACCCCACTGCTGGTATTTGGAAAGGGTCAGGAAATTCTGGGGAAAGTAGAGCAATTTGTTTCTACAACAATAACAATTTGGGGGACATTACACAACATCTGAAATCCTTCTCCTCCTGCCTTGATATTCTACCAACAGGCTTTTTCAAAAATGTTTCTAATTGCATGGTCTCAGATGTTCTTCAAATTGTCAACACGTCTCTTCCCTCAGGTTTCTTCCCACAGGCCCTGAAAACTGCAGTCATCAAGCCACTCTTAAAAAGAATAATCTAGACAGTTCACTAATGAACATTTATAAGCCCATATCAGACCTCCCGTTTCTAAGTAAAATCATTGGATTTTAACTTCTTGGCACTAAACAATAGTTTTGATGTCTTCAAGTCAGGATTTCATGAGACTGCTCTTGTTAAGGTCTTTAATGATATCCGCTTAAACACAGCGGCAGAATCTCAGTCCTGGTATTATTGGATCTTAGCGCTGCATTTGACACAGTTGACCACAATATATTACTAGACCGCCCAGAAAACTGGGTGGGACTTTCTGGCATAGCACTAAACTGGTTTGAATCTTACGTAAAGGACAGGGACTACTTTGTGTCTATAGGTAATCACAAGTCTGAGTGTACAAAAATGACATGTTGAGTTCTCAAGTCGTCATTCTGGGGCCGCTTCTGTTTAACATCTATATGCTCCAACTAGTTCTGATTATGGGAGACAGCAAAATATATTACCATATGTATGCAGACGACACACAGATTTACATAACAATATCACCAGGGGACTATAATCCCATAAAAGCACCGAGTAAGTGCATTGAACAAATCAGCGATTGGATGTCTCAGAATTTTCTCCAATTAAACAAAGATAAAAGTGAAGTAATTGTCTTTGGAGCCAAGGAAGAATGATTAAAAGTCAGCGCTCAGCTACAATTGGTAATGTTAAAAACCAAAAAACCAAGCCAGAAATCTTGGTGTAGTCATAGACTCAGACCTGCATTTATATAGCCACACTAAGATGATTACAAAGTCATCCTATGACCTGAAGAATATATCAAGAACTAAAGGATTTATGCCTCAGCAGGATTTGGAAAAACTTGTCCAGCTGATTCAGAACGCTACTGTTCGAGTCCTTACTAAGACCAAAAACGTGGGTCACATCACTCCAGTTCTGAGGTCTTCACATTGGCTTACTCTCCGTCAAAGAATTGATTTTAAAATACTGGTTGGTATAAATAGATATAATATAATAATATATGGATAAATCTTGGTTTGTAAAGCACTGAACGGATTAGGGCAAAAATAGATTTCTCAACTTCTGCTACGCTATGAGCCATCCAGAGCTCTTGGATCGTCTGAGACAGGTCTGCTTCCTGTCCCCAAATTAAAAAAAAACAAAACAAAACAAACATGGATAAGCAGCTTTCCGTTTTCATGCACCACATATCTGGAACAAACTCCCAGAAAACTGCAGGTCTGATGCATCTCTCAGTTCTTTTTAATCAAGGCTGCAGACTTCCCTGTTTGCTGCTGCCTTTTATGAAATCAAATTTTGAAGGTATTGATGATTGTCTTTACACTGCACTGTAACGTTTACTCTATCTTTTTTATTTGTTTTTAAATGTCTTTTCCTTAATGCCTTCTATGTTTTATGTAAAGCACTTTGAATTGCCTTATGTGTAACTCTCTCCATCTTACAAAGAGAAGAAGAAACCCTTTTGCCAATTCCCTTTAAGACGAGGGGTTCAATCAATCAGCTGGGCTCCCACCTGCACACAAATAAACACACACACACACACACACACACACACACACACACACACACACACACACACACACACACACACACACACACACACACACACACCCATTGGCTCTGTCTGGTATGTCAGCCCAGTGTTTAGATGAGGGATTCTCTCAACGTGACTCACGGCTGCATCCAAAGGGCGGCAGAATCGTGTTTGTGCAATTGGAGAGACTCCAGTTGTAGAGCTCATAACCAACAGATTCCTACCACCACGCCATCTTGCAGTTATCCACTCCCTCGGACAGCTCTTCATCAGTCTAACTCTTCTACATCTCACCCTCAATTAGCTGTAGCAACAGCAGAAAGAGCCAAGACTGTCCCAGGCGAAATTACATTTTGATGGATTCCCTAAACATTGATTTGTGGAATCTCGTGACCGAGGTACTCTGGAAGATGTGGGGCGTTTTGTGAAAGACACCGAAATGACACCCTTTCACAGATGTTGCCTCCTGAAGTGATGACGTTCAATCACATGTATGGTTTATGCCACAGCTTGTATGGTGTGCCTTGAGGACGGCCTTGTGACTGAAACATCGAGACTTTAATACATCGATGCGGAGGTGAAGCCATGTTAGCAGGAGTTACCTGTTGTTGGACCTGAATATCACAGCTGGGGGTCTAATCTACTTCACCACAAGACAACACACCCAGCGGTGTGTGAAGATGGAGGGCCCTACTGTGTGGTATGAGTATGCACTGAGGTATTGGACCGTGCTTTGGAATGGACTGACAGAGAGTAGAAAATTATTAGAATTCAATAGATAACCGAGCGTCCGGGTAGCATAGCAGTCGAATTCCGTTGCCTACCAACACGGCAATCGCCGGTTCAAGTCCCCGTGTTACCGCCGCCTTGATCGGGTGTCCCTACAGACATAATTGGCCATGTCTGTGGATGGGAAGCCGGGTGTGGGTGTGTGTCCTGGTCGCGGCACTAGCGCCTCCTCTGGTCGGTCGGGCGCCTGTTCGGGGGGGAGGGGGAACCGGGGGGGAATAGCATGATCCTCCCACGCGCTATGTCCCCCTGGCGAAACTCCTCACTGTCAGGTGAAAAGAAGCGGCTGGCGACTCCACACACAGACAGCAAAATGAAACTGGGCCAGATCCGGGCCGGATGTATCACAGCAACTGGCACGGATCCGCAAAATGGATCCGCCCCAGTGTCTTTTTAGATCCACAGCTTAAAAATGCGTTCCGACTTTAGGAGGCCACACTCTGGCCAGAGGAGCGGGGCGCAATCGTGATTGCTATAATGATCTGCCGGAATCGGCGCAGAGGCGGGGGGCAGTCTATGGGCGGATGTGATTCCTATGCGGATCTGCCGGACTGTGGGTGGATCCGGCCCAGTATCGGAGGAGGCATGTAGTAGTCTGCAGCCCTCCCTGGCTCAGCAGAGGGGATGCAGCAGCAACCAGGACGGCTCGGGAGAGTGGGGCAATTGGCCGGGTGCAATAGTGGAGAAAAAGGGGGGGAGGGGGTAACAAAATTCAATACATAATCGCAGAAGCTACCTCCCTCTTCATCAACCTACCTGTTGCTGGGAAGAACAAGGGGATAAAATGATCATTTGACTGCCGTGAAGAAAAGCAAGCCAGTCCACCCTACAGCTCACAAAACATGTTAGTACACCCTCTGCAATATCATCACCCTTGTGTTCCATAGATGGATTTCCCCTTACAGCTGGGGACAGCATGGCTCAGGAGGTACAGGGGGTCATCTAGTAATTGAAAGGTTCCTGGTTCGAGCGTGTCAAAGTGTCCTTGAGCAAGACACTGAACCCCTAACGGCTCCGGATGAGCAGGTTGGCGCCTTGCATGGCGGCCTCCAGCATCAGTGTATGGATGTGTGTGTGTGAACGGGTGAATATGAGGCATGCCAGTGTAAAATGCTTTGAGTGGTTGATAGACTAGAAAAACGCTGTGTAACTCCAGCCCATAGTTTACAGAAGCTCTCAGGGAAAATCACATTCAGAGGCAGGGACGGCATTTGTGTTCATGTGGAAGGAATGCATCTTAAATCGATGATTAGTGAGAATATTCTCTCTGCACTTGAATTAAGCAGCACTCAGAAAACAACGTCATGCACCGTTGAAATCTTTGACCTCTGTTTGGGCTATTAAGGAAGATTAGGGCTTTTAATGAAAACATATTAGCATAATTTGTACGTGGTCTCCAGGTTTACAGCAGCACAGAGTATTTGCGGGCGAGAGGTCAGACTCGTAAGTTTTATCTAATGGTAATAATAAGAATAACATTATAACTTTGTAAAATGACTGAGCCACTAACTGCAGATTTGACTTCTTGTCTTGTCCTCATGTTCATGTTCATAAAATAAACTAGAATCTGTCAAGTGTACATCACCTTAGGCAGCATCGTAACCATTAATATCATTTAATTTTTGCATACCCGTTTAATGTGTCGGGGCAGAAGGGTGAATAAGTTGCAGCTACTCCCATGTGCTGATCTGTTCCACAGTTTGAGAGAGTGGCCGTGACCTCCAGATGCACCTTGTAACATCGGCCCATCCGGAAAGAAGCAGGCTATAATTATGAGTACAGCGGCCATTAGTCAGAAAGTGGCAGGGTGAGCTGGCAATCAGAAGGGGAGAGACGAGGACAACATATACTTAAAGACATCAAGGCTGGTCGAGAAGAGAGGAGGATAAGTGATGGGAAGGGAACATCCATATGTGTGTGTGTGTGTATACATATATATATATATATATATATATATTTAAATAGCGCTTTTTTTCGGAAACCATTAATGGTGCAGCTGTTGGTGATGTTGGTGTTGTTGTGGATACAGGGAGAACATACAAACTCCACACAGAGGACGACCCCAAGGTTGGGCTACCCCGGGGCTCGAACATATATCTATATCTATGTCTATATGTCTATATGTCTATATCTATCTATATCTATCTATCTATCTATCTATCTATCTATCTATCTATCTATCTATCTATCTATCTATCTATCTATCTATCTATATATATATACATACACGCACACACGTTATGAGTGAGAGAACATCCTGATTTCTAAAATTTGGATTTATCCTAAAGTCCCTGCTGGGGTAGATCATATTTGAGAGGTGTTGTCATAGGTGAAGAGAGGTGAGCAGTTTCCAAGGAAGGACACACCAACCGTAAACTGGGTGGCTTGGCAGTTTCATGTGGGCCATGAATAGGTTATCCTCATCTGACATCTGACACCTGACTGGTTTACACTGGTGTGTGCTGAATGAGTAATGAGGCAATGTTTTAATATCCATGCTGTCAGTGAAACAGAATTGTCTAGTTGTATAAAGCTTAGAAGAATAGAGTGTAAATGTTAGGGCTCGGTCTGTTGACCAACCTGGCAACCAGCAATGAGAGCGGGGGAAGGGCGCGTCTTTAACACCTGCAGCCTACCTACTTGTTAACCACTCTAGTATAAGTTTGTTTGCTTTCCAGAACTCGTCGCGAGTTCGTCCTGAACAGTCCCGTGAGTAAATTCTTCGTCTCGAGTTTTGTGACATTTCTGTGTCTCCCGGTGGAGTACAGATTGTAGTATTTCCCGTGTTTTTGCTTGTTTGATTATTCCCTTGTGTCAGTTCTCCTTGAGAGCTTGTTCGGAGAAGAACTCTTTGTGTTTTCCCCATTGGATTTTCCCATCGTGATTTTCTAGTTGAGATCAAGTTTTTGATATTCTAATTTCTCCTCTCTCTCTGTGGATCTTATTACTCGGTTGGACTTCTACCTTATAGGAGCAGTTTGTGTTTTTTCCCCTTTCGGACTTTAAAGGAGCAGTTTGTGTTTTTTTCCCTTTCGGACTTTAAAGGAGCAGTTTACGTTTTTTCCTTTTCGGATTAAGGGGGCAGTTTACGTTTTCCCATTTTTAAGAAGCTATTCTCAAGTTCCGCCTGAAGCGCCTCCCCCTTCTGTCCAGGCCCGGCCGGCTCTCCTCTACGAGTCCTGCCAGGTTGGTGCTTTACTTTGTCTTGTGTTGTCGCTATTGGGTTCGTTCTACAAACCCTAACGGTACGAACTCGCCTTCACTATGAACCCAGACAACCCAGACGCCAATCCTGTCCAGGCTGCTCTCTATAAGCAGATTCAGCTTACAGCCTCCCACGGCCAGCAACTACAAGAGGCCGCTGTTGCCATGCAGGGCCTCCGGGCTCAGGTGCAACCCCTCCAGGCTTCGGTGGATTCTCTTTCGGCCCAGCAAGCGGCGCTCGCGAGCCAACAAGAGGAGGTTCTTAAGCAGTTGCAGACTCTCACAGCGGCTATCACCATCCAGCCAGCTGTCCCACCAGTTCCGGCCGCCCCTCCTCCAGCAGTGCCCGCAGCCGTTGCCTTAGACAATCCTACCGTTTATGTTTCGGATTTCCGGGAGCCCAGTATCTCCAATCCCAAGCCTTTTGATGGCAACTTTGAGACCTGTGCCACGTTCATCATGCAGTGTGAGCTTGTCTTCGCCCACCATTCCAGGGGGTTCACCACAGATGCTGCAAGAGTTGCTTACGTGACTAACCTGCTGACTGGCCGCGCTGCTCAGTGGGCCACTGCTTCCTGGTCCATGGGGGCCAGTTTCTGCTCTTCCTACGATGACTTTGTGGCTGAGCTTCGGAAGGTATTCCATCATCCAGTGTACGGTCAGGATCCGGGTGTCCGATTGAGCAGGATCCAGCAGGGCAGTGGCAGTGTCACTGACTACTCAGTCGAGTTCAGGCTGGCTGCGGCTGAGAGTGGCTGGAACGACCAGTCACTTCGGGTAACCTTCCGTAGGGGCCTCAGCGATGCCGTCAAGGATCAGCTAGCCGCCCGGGAGGATCCTACCTCTCTCGACGACCTTATCAGCCTTGCCATCCGCATCGATGGACGTCTCCGCGAGAGAAGGCGCGAGCGAGGTCTACGGGAAACCGTTTCTACCTCTCAGCCATCCAGAGCTTCCGAAGGGGGCTCTTCTTCGTCGCACTCCACTTCCCCTGTGGCAAGCCTCTCCTCCTCCCAGACAGTGACAGAGGAGGAACCTATGCAGCTTGGGCGTACACGACTGACTCCCGCTGAACGTGAGGCCCGGTTCAAGGCAGGTCTCTGTCTTTACTGCGGTCTTAAGGGACACCGGATCAGCGAGTGTCCTACGCGGCCAAAAGATTAGGCTCACTGGGACCCCGGGAGATCCTAGTGAGCCGTCTTTCCTGTTCCCGCCATCCTGCTCCGGCTAACCATCTTGTGAGCGTTACCCTGGCTTGGGCAGACCAGCGGCTCACTGTAGGCGCACTCATCGATTCGGGAGCTGATGGGTGTTTCTTGGACTCTACGTTTGCTGCTCAAGCTAACATTCCATGTGAGGAATTGGAGAGGCCAATAGAGGCCTTTGCTCTGGATGAGCGCCGCCTGGCCAGTGTTACCCGACAGTCCTGTCCCGTGTCTCTCACTATTGCTGGAAACCATGTGGAGAGCCTTCAGTTCTTCGTCATCCAGTCTCCCTTAGTTCCTGTGATCTTGGGGCGTCCCTGGTTGGCTCAGCATGAGCCACACATTGCTTGGTCGTCTGGTAACATTTTGGAGTGGAGCTCCTCCTGTCACGCCCGGTGTCTTCAGGCCGCACCTGGTCCAGCAGTCCAGACTGTTCCGATTGCCCCTCCTCCCGATCTTTCCTCTGTTCCTCCCGAGTATCATGATCTCGGGGAGGTCTTCAGCAAGACGCGGGCTCAGTCTCTCCCTCCGCATCGGCCATATGATTGTGCTATCAACCTCCGTCCTGGGGCCTCTCTCCCTAGCAGTCGTCTTTACAGCCTTTCCATTCCCGAGAAGGCTGCTATGGACGATTACATTTCAGAATCGTTGGCGGCAGGGCTCATCCGACCCTCATCCGCCCAGGTGGCAGCTGGTTTCTTTTTCGTTAAGAAGAAGGATGGTGGTCTCCGACCCTGCATTGATTATCGCCAACTCAACGACATCACCATCAAGAATAAATACCCCCTGCCTCTGATGAGCTCCACCCTCGAACCCCTGACCCAGGCGACTGTCTTCACTAAGCTGGATCTCCGGAACGCCTACCATCTCGTTCGGATCCGGAAAGGGGACGAGTGGAAGACAGCCTTTAAGACTCCCCGTGGTCATTATGAGTACCTGGTAATGCCGTTCGGCCTCACCAACGCCCCGGCGGTGTTCCAGGCACTCATGAATGACATCCTTCGCGACATGCTCGACCAATTCGTTGTCGTCTACCTTGATGACATCCTCATCTTCTCCAGGTCCCTCGAGGAGCATGTCCAGCACGTGCGGCAGGTTCTCGAACGCCTCCTTCATAACCGGCTGTTCGTCAAGGCTGAGAAATGCCTGTTCCATTCTGAGTCAGTGGACTACTTAGGTTTTATCGTGGAGGGAGGCAAGACTCGAGCTGATCCTCGCAAGATCAAAGCGGTGGTGGAATGGCCGGATCCTAAGTCACGTAAGGAACTGCAGAGCTTCCTCGGGTTCGCGAACTTTTACAGGAGGTTCGTCCGTAACTACAGCTCTGTAGCAGAACCCCTCACCCGTCTAACCTCCCCCTCTCAGCCATTCGTCTGGTCCCCAGCTGCTCGCTCTGCATTTCTGTCGCTCAAGGAGAGGTTCACCAGTGCCCCCGTCCTACTCCATCCCGATCCCAAGAGGCAGTTCATAGTTGAGGTGGACGCTTCGGACACCGGATTGGGGGCTGTGCTCTCCCAACGATCAGAGGCCGACCAGAAGGTTCATCCTTGCGCGTTCTTCTCCCGCCGGTTCCTTCCCGCCGAGGAGAACTACGATGTTGGTAATCGGGAGCTTCTCGCTGTAGTGGCTGCACTTGAGGAATGGCGCCATTGGCTGGAGGGGGCAGAGCATCCATTTACCATCTGGACTGATCATAAGAACCTGACGTTCATCCGGGCAACCAAACGTCTCAATGGTCGGCAGGCACGGTGGGCCAGTTTCCTCAGTCGGTTCGACTTCACACTGACTTATCGTCCTGGCTCCCGCAACACCAAGGCAGATGCTCTGTCTCGTCAACACCTTAAGGAACCTGTAACGGTGGAGCCAAGTCCCGTCCTCCCTGAGACCAAGGTCGTTGGTGTGGTGACCTGGGGCCTTGAAACGGTGGTCAAGCGCGCCTTGCGCTCCAGTCCAGCCCCGAGCAACGTGCCGCCTCGCCGACTGTTTGTTCCGGACTCAGTGAGGTCTCGGGTCCTCAAATGGGGCCACACCAGTCAGCTCGCTTGCCACCCTGGAGTCCACCGCACTTTCACTTTCATAGCTCGACGGTTCTGGTGGCCCACTATGAGGAGGGACGTCAAGGAGTTCGTCATGGCCTGCACCATCTGTGCCCGCAGCAAGGCCTCTCACCAGGCACCGGCTGGTCTGCTGCAGCCCCTTCCTATTCCCAGTCGGCCCTGGTCCCATGTGGCGTTGGATTTTGTCTCTGGACTTCCTCCGTCTCAGGGCAACACAGTGATCCTGACGGTGGTGGATCGCTTCAGCAAGGGTGTTCACCTGGTGGCTTTGCCTAAGCTTCCTTCTGCTTCAGAAACCGCTGACCTCCTGATGAGCCACGTCTTCCGTTTGCATGGACTTCCCAAGGACATTGTGTCAGACAGAGGGCCCCAGTTTGTTTCCCGTGTGTGGCGTGCTTTCTGCAAGGGGTTGGGCGCCTCGGTCAGCCTTTCGTCGGGATATCATCCGCAGACTAACGGACAGACTGAGAGGATGAACCAGAGTGTGGAATCTGCTCTCCGTTGCGTCGCTGCCAAGAAGCCAACCTCCTGGAGTCAGTTTCTCCCCTGGGTCGAGTATGCGGTCAACTCCTTGGTCAGCTCCGCCACCGGCCTCTCACCCTTTGAGGCATCCCTGGGTTACCAGCCGCCCGTCTTCTCTGCACAGGAGTCCGAAGTGGAGGTTCCCTCCGTGCAGACTCATCTGGACCGCTGTCGTCGTGTCTGGGAGATCACCAGGGCTGCGCTGCTCCGTGCTACGGAACGTGCCAGACGAGGAGCTAACCGTCGCCGATCCACAGCACCAGCTTACCAACCCGGACAGAGAGTCTGGCTGTCCACCAAGGATCTCCCCCTTCAGTCCTCTGCCAAGAAGCTGAATCCCCAGTTCGTTGGACCCTTCGAGATCCAGGAAGTACCCAGTCCTGCAGTTGTGCGTCTTAAGCTCCCGGCTTCCATGAAGATCCATCCGGTTTTTCATGTGTCCCGAGTAAAGCCTGTCTCCGAGAGCCCCCTTATGCCTCCGGCCCCAGCTCCGCCTCCCCCTGAGATTGTGGATGGGCATCCACAGTGGAAGGTCCGTCGGCTGATGGACGTCCGACGCAGGGGACGGGGGTTCCAGTATTTGGTTGACTGGGAGGGCTATGGGGTGGAGGAACGAAGCTGGGTATCCCGCCAGCTCATCATGGACCCTGGTCTGCTCGCTGAGTTCTATCGCCGTCACCCTGACAAGCCTGGCAGGTCGCCTGGTGGCTCCCGTAGAGGGGGGGGTACTGTTAGGGCTCGGTCTGTTGACCAACCTGGCAACCAGCAATGAGAGCGGGGGAAGGGCGCGTCTTTAACACCTGCAGCCTACCTACTCGTTAACCACTCTAGTATAAGTTTGTTTGCTTTCCAGAACTCGTCGCGAGTTCGTCCTGAACAGTCCCGTGAGTAAATTCTTTGTCTCGAGTTTTGTGACATTTCTGTGTCTCCCGGTGGAGTACAGATTGTAGTATTTCCCGTGTTTTTGCTTGTTTGATTATTCCCTTGTGTCAGTTCTCCTTGAGAGCTTGTTCGGAGAAGAACTCTCTTTGTGTTTTCCCCATTGGATTTTCCCATCGTGATTTTCTAGTTGAGATCAAGTTTTTGATATTCTAATTTCTCCTCTCTCTCTGTGGATCTTATTACTCGGTTGGACTTCTACCTTATAGGAGCGGTTTGTGTTTTTTCCCCTTTCGGACTTTAAAGGAGCAGTTTGTGTTTTTTTCCCTTTCGGACTTTAAAGGAGCAGTTTATGTTTTTTCCTTTTCGGATTAAGGGGGCAGTTTACGTTTTCCCATTTTTAAGAAGCTATTCTCAAGTTCCGCCTGAAGCGCCTCCCCCTTCTGTCCAGGCCCGGCCGGCTCTCCTCTACGAGTCCTGCCAGGTTGGTGCTTTACTTTGTCTTGTGTTGTCGCTATTGGGTTCGTTCTACAAACCCTAACAGTAAACAGATAGAAAGAGATAATTAGACAGCCAGATAGATAGATAGATAGATAGATAGATAGATAGATAGATAGATAGATAGATAGATAGATAGATAGATAGATAGACAGACAGATAGACAGACAAGCAGTAAATAAACTTTTAATGATGCCTTTTGGGAAATTGGGGCTTCTAAAAACAAAGGAATAAGGTAATATTGGGATGAAAAGGAGAAAAATAGAAAAAAACAAAAAAAACAAAAGGGACAACAAGAATCAGATATAAATAAATAAATAAATACTTAGCACAAAAAGTAAGGTAATGTGCGTTTGGTAGATTATTTCTTTGTTGTAACAATGCTTCTTGGCAATAAATCTTATACCGTTGGAAAGCCTGTTTATTTCCCTTTTAAACGGGGCCACATTTGTAAGGAACATGCATTTGTGGGATGAGCAGCAGAGCTGAGTATGTGGGTTGCGCCCATGAATAATTTGCCAAATGTTCTCTGCCAATGCCAAACAGCCTATTTGGCTGCTGCTATTGATTCTTGTTTTGAGCTTCTGGTACCCCAGGTGCTGAAAATCAGGTGCCTGATATAAGATTTATTGCCAAGAAGCATTGTTACAACAAAGAAATAATCTACCAAACACACATTTCCTTACTTTTTGTGCTAAGTTTATATAGGAGAACTATATAGTATATATTTTATGAATTGCATGAGGGGAAATAGTGTGCCATTAGCAACATAACCACATATTAGAATACAGACAGAAGACTACAGACAGATTCACAGACATGTACGCTTGAAACTTACATTTCTGACTTTTGTTTGTTTATATTCAACATGTTAATCAGGCGCCCTTGTAAGATGATAAGATATGAACGGGTCTCATCCTCAAAGAAGGTTGAATGAGTTCATCTGGATACAACGTTTATTGACAGATACGTTTCATCACTCAACTAAGTGACCTCCTCAGTCCAAACTGACTGCAGGTATCCCCACCCCTTATAAACAATACAGTGCCTAACGACCGAAACCAACGCCCAGTTTCATATGCAAATATGGGGGAATCCGGGTAAGAAAATCACAGAAAGTTGAATCAGTTCATCTGGACATAATGTTTATTGAGAGAAACGTTTCATCACTTAGGTCACTTAGATGAGTGACGAAACTGACTGAAGATGTCACTTAGTTGAGTGATGAAACGTTTCTGTCAACAAACGTATCTAGTTGAACTGATTCAACCTTCTTTGATATGGGTGTGACCATTAACTGGCGTTTCAAATAGTACACATGACCTTTGAAGCTCTAGTTTCCATATGAAACTGATCGTTGGTTTTGGTCGTTAGACACTGTCTTGTTTATGAGGGTGGGGATACCTGCAGTCCGTTTAGACTGAAGATGTCACTTAGCTGAGTGATGAAACGTAACTGTCAATAAACGTTGTGTCCAGATGAACTGATTCAACCTTCTTTGATGGCCTGGCAGCCTGTCCAGGGAATCTTCCCACCTGCCGCCCAGTGACTGCTGGGATAGGTTCCAGCATCCCCTCGACCCTGAGAGCAGGATAAACTGTTTGGATAATGGATGGATGGATGATTTTCTTACCTAGATTACTGAGCATGCATCAAAACATTTTGGTCTCATCATTGCAGCTCCAGTGATAGGCTGCAGTTGAGTTTAACTTGGTACAGATCTTGGGCGATGATGAGATCAGTGGAGGGTGAGGCTGGGCCAGGCCATCGCCATGACTTAGTAAATGCCGGTGTGTATTTTTAAACAGGCTTCCATCACAAAAAGAGCTGAGAGGGATTTTCCGAGATGCTAACTGTATCTCTCTACTGCCTTGTTGTAAAGTTGCTTTGTAGGTCAGCTGAGAACGAATTGAAAAGGATTACTAAAGAGAATCCATATGTGAACTCCAGTAACACGAATCAGGGGACTGCAAGGCGCAGGTATGTAACAAAATCCAATTTGCTATAATGGTAAGTAAATGATACTTGTGATCATCTGTGGGAACCATCATAATGAGGGTCTGTTTAAATCTGTTTTTAATAAGAGCTATCCTACATTGTCTCAAACCCTGTGTAAGATACAGACTGTTCAGCAAGTGACGGACAGACAGACAGACAGACAGACAGACAGACAGACAGACAGACAGACAGATAGATAGATAGATAGATAGATAGATAGATAGATAGATAGATAGATAGATAGATAGATAGATAGATAGATAGATAGATAGATAGATAGATAGATAGATTGACTGATTGATTCCGGACAATATTGTGGAAGACAGAAAGAGACAGCGAGAGAGAGAGAGAGAGAGAGAGAGAGAGAGAGAGAGAGAGAGAGAGAGAGAGAGAGAGAGAGAGAGAGAGAGAGAGAGAGAGGGGAGAAAACGGTAGATTATGCATCCCAGATGGCTGAGGCTGGAGGAGGCATTGTACGATTGGATGGCAGCTGGTAAAAATGAACGCCTGAAGCGCTCTTTGGCACACCTTTGTGAAATGAACTGTTGACTGAAGGTGGTGCACGAGTTGTCCGAATACCATGGGGAAGATGGAGGTCATTGCAATCAAATAAAGATTAATTCATCCATCCATTCCATCCATCATCCAAACCGCTTATCCTACTCAGGGTCGTCGGGATGCTGGAGCCTATCCCAGCAGTCATTGGGCGGTAGGTGGGGAGACACCCTGGACAGGCCGCCAGTCAAATCAAATCAAATTTATTTGTATAGCCCAATATCACAAATTACAAATTTGCCTCAGTGGGCTTAACAGCAACGCAACATCCTGTCCTTAGACCCTCTCATCGGATAAGGAAAACCTCCCTAAAAAAAACCTTTTAACAGGGAGAAAAAATAGGAAGAAACCTCAGGGAGAGCAACAGAGGAGGGATCTCTCTCCCAAGACGGACAGCGTGCAATGGATGTTGGAAGTCCACCACAAAGATTAATTCAGAGAAACAAATTGTATTGCATAAACTTTACTCCCTTGTCTTTATGCATGCTCAAAGATCCAGGTAAGAAAATCGCAGGAAGTTGAATCAGTTCATCTATTTATTGAGAGATACCTGCAGTCATGTGAGACTGACGAACTCACTTATATGGGTGACGAAACGTTTCTCTCAGTGAACTGATTCAGCTTTCTGTGATTTTCTTATTGAGGATGCCCAAAGACATGTTGACTCGTTTTAGCGAGTCATTGCCTTAAACGTGTATGCGAGTACAAGCGAACGGCGTGTGAAAATGGCAGACGACAGGAGCCACCTGAGATTCAGCCTCAGGTGCAGACACAGCGGGATTGCTCCTAAGAGCCCGCGAATGAAATCTTCGGTCAAGGGCCGCCGAGCTAACGAGATCCTCCAGTCCAGATGGCGCAGAGCCTGCCGTTGAACGAATGGGTGAGCCAAACTACTTTTACCTTCGCCGCTTTGAAAGCCAACGAAGAGCAGCTCCAACAGAGACCCACGTCGCGTTTAGACGAGACCACTTGAGTTCACGGGGAAGGCCACTCCGGCACAACACGGAAAGTTGAAAACCAGGCGGCAGAAAAAGGAAAAAAGAAAAAAGGTCGACGTACCTTGCTGCACGCCAGAGACATCGGCGCAAAACGGACGGCGCCCTCAAGGGCAGACAAGGGGCTGAAGTTTGCTGTCCCGCCGAGGTAGCTAAGTCTCGCTAGCGGAACTGAATTGGCAATCCGTAACGGCAACATCACGGACCCGGAAGTGAAGCAACGGCGGACGGAAGTTTCGGCCTGCCTCAGCAATGCAGAGGCGCCGCCGTCCAACATCAGCGGAGACGGGAGGAATGCGCCCACTACGCTCAGTAAGGACAATAACACCATCCTCCTGCCGTTAAACTAGACAGACTATCATGAGAAATTTAGCGACATGAACACTTATGAGCCCCTGAAACGAGACCCAGGCAGTGGTTTAAAGAAAAAAGGTGATAGATTGAAGTTGTTAGAACAGGACGATGCTATTGTAAACTAGTGATAACACACGTTAGCCCCTAGCTAACGGGTCTGACCCTTTAGCCGAGCGGTTAGTGATGTCGCCTTGTGGTACAGTACAACCCTTATCGAATCCCGCACCGGGCAAGACATTAACCGGTTACACTTTTGACAGAATTTTGTATCATAGATTATACCCAGGGGAAGCTACACCTAGTCTATTGTTTGTATGATTAACTCAGTGATCTATAACATCTCTTAAGTTTCTTGCATCTATTCTTAACCCGCTGGTAGGCAGTAATGAACATCACATTCAGAACACTACGGATTTTGTGGATAAGGCGAGGGACATCATTATGGAGGAAGAAGAGACAATGGTCTCTTATGATGTTACGTCTCTCTTCGTGTGCATTCCTGTTGATGAAGCAATGAAGGTAGTATGAAATTACACAACGACCCCACCCTTAGCAATAGGACCACCCTTAACACTGACCAAGTGTGTCTGCTCCTGAAGTTGTGTCTTCAGTCCACGTACTTCACATGCAGGCAGAAGCATGGGCATGCTGGGCGTTCCCCAATTTCATCTGTAGTGGCCAACTTGTACATGGAGGAAGTGGAAAAGAGGGCTCTGATTTCCTATCCAGGAACACCGCCTAGCCATTGGTTCAGATTTGTGGATGACACCTGCGTCGAAATTAAATGACTGACTGTTCCCCATACTTCCCACTCGGAACCTCCGTTTCCTCCTATGGTGGCACACCACAGTACTGTTCCGCCCACTAGCTCCCTTCACTGACGTCATCTGTCATTAACCCTCCCACCGGGAGTTTTCCCCATACAGACTATCATTAGGTACCGGGCCTCTCTTCCACACAACATATCTAAAAGTAGAACCAACAACAACCGCATATCTCGAGCAAATATCTGCAATTTGCTGTACTCCTGTTGGTTTTAACTCTGCTTTGACACCAATCAATGTTGGCCTCTTGAATGTGAGATATCTTAAGTCCTTTGTCATTAATGATTTTATTGTTTCGAATCTGAACTTCTTATGATTACTGAGACACGGCTGTCCCAAGGGGACACTGTTCCCAATTGAGGCTAAACCCCCTGATTTTGCATATTTTCATATTCCCAGGCCGTCTGGTAGAGGGGGACGGCCTAGCTGTTTTTTTAATGTTAAGTCTTAAATGCCATGCTGTTACTTTTGGTAATTTTATTTCCTTTGAGGTTTTATGTTTTTAATGACTGACCCTCCCCCTTTACTCCACGTCTTAATTTATAGGCCCTCTAATTTAGTTACTTTTCTGACCTTCTATCTATTGTCTTGCTAAAATATGACAGGGTGCTTAATCTTGGTGATTTTAATAATCATGTGTATTGTCCTTCCCATTCCCTAACTTTACATTTTTTGGCTCTTATAGACTCGTATAACCTCATTCAATCTGTTATAGGGGCCACACATTCCAAAGGTCACATTTTAGACCTTGTACTCTCATCTGGTTTCTCTCTCGGGTGTCTTAATCTAGTGGTTATGCTTGTAACTGACCATGAAGCTGTTGTTTTCAAAGTTCCACTACAGCGCTCTGTTGCTAGTCGCTATCCGAAAACACGCTCTCGCATTCTCAATGCTGGTTCTGCAGTTAAATTCTGTGATGCTTTTAATTCATCATGCTTTAATCCCTTTATATACCCTCTCAAGCCACATGCACTGTTAAATTTATTCAATGATCAGTGCCTATCCATCCTTGACCAAATTGCACCATTTAAAACTAGGAAACAAAAATCAAATAACCTCCCCTGGCTCCCTGGCTGAATGATCACACTTTTGCCCTTAGAAGACTCTAGAAAATCTGAATGACAGTGGAAGGTCAACTCGTCCGAATTAGCACATAACACCCTTAGAAACCAAATGTTAATTTACCAGAAGGCAGTTAAGGATGCAAAATCAGCGTATTTATTTGAATCGATATCTAGAACTAACCACAACCCTAAAGTTCTATTTAGGCTAAATGATTTTGTTATTAATGGCCCCCCCCCATTTCTTTTTTTTTTTAACCTGATGCTGAGCTGTCCGAAAAAAAATTCTCACTCATTTTGTAAATAAGGTGGAAAGTCCCAAATCCAGCCAGTTGGGAGTCTGGATATTTGCGCTCCATATTTGTAATTAAATCAGCCAGGTGTTGTAACACCTCTTTAGGCCTGGGATGGAATATAGACACCGACCAGAATCCATCCAGCCATCCGTTATCTAAACTGCTTATCCTGCTGTCAGGGTCGCGGGGATGCTGGAGCCTATCCCAGCAGTAATTGGGCGGCAGGCGGGGACCAGAATAGATGATGAAAATTCCCGTGGTGAATAGATAGCGGCGTTTCGTGGTCTGCCTGGAGGAGTTGGAACTGCGGCAGAAGAAGTCTACTGTCCGTGGTGTGTTCACTAAGCCAGGTTTCAGTGAGACACAGGGCAGCAGATCTGGGAAAGTCCGAGTTTTTTCAGTTTAGGAGTAGCAGTTCGTCCATCTTGTTGGCCAGACAGTGGACATTCACTGGATGGATTGTCGGGAGCGCAGTTCTAACCCCGCTGTCACAGTTTAATGAGCGCTCTGGCTCACTTACCCAACTTTGGCGTCTTCGTCATCGTCCGCACAGGGCTGTACCATTTAAGACCTCAGCAAGACTTTCATTAAATTGTTCAATTAAAGTCAGTAAGAAAGTCTGTTCAGTTTGTCCAGTGGACAGTTGGAGACTTAAAAGTTCTTCCCTGCTGTATGTGGTCAGTGAGTGGGCGCTGGAAACTAAACAAATAAACAAAAACAGAAAAATACAGGAGAGCACAGAACCAAGGCTACTGTCCACAGCACCACATTGATGACCTAGAGAGTAGTCGCCAATATGAACTCCTCCTCCTGTATCTTAGACATCATAAGCCACTTTATTTTGTCATTGTAGGTTACAATGAAATTAGTTTTCTGTATTCAACCCATCCTATTGTATAGGAGCAGTGGGTAGCTGCAGTACCCAGGGATCAACTCCAGTTCTTCTTTCCATCGCCTTGGTCAGAGGCACAGGCAAGAGTATTAACCCTAACATGCATGTCTTATTTGATGGTAGGAGGAAACCGGAGCACCCGGAGGATACCCATACAGACATCAAGGGGAGAACATTCAAACTCCACACAAAAAGGACCTGGGATTGCCTGGAGTTCAAACCCAGGACCTTCTTGCTGTGAGGCAACTGTGCTAACCACTAGGCCACTGTGCCACCAATCATCGTGCCGACATCATCCCCACTAAGCTGCTCAAGGAGGTATTTTCAACTGTTAGCCCCGTTATTCTGCAAATTCTTAATAATTTCCTGGCCTCTGGTTCTTTTCCAGATAGTTTTAAGCATGCCATTGTTCACCCACTGCTGAAGAAACCGAATTTACAAATTGTCTTTTTTTATCTAAGCTTCTGGAGAGAAATTTCATCTCAATCGATTTCTTTTATGAACACTAATAGGGTTTTTAACAGGTTCCAGTCTGGTTTTAGAACACTTCATAGTACCGAGACAGCTCTAGTTAAGGTTACTTATGACCTACTGCTGACTGCAGACAGAGGTGTCTGCTCGATTTTAGTTCTTTTAGACTTAAGTGCTGTCTTTGACACAGTCAATCACAGTGTCCTCTTACATTGCTTAGAGACTTGGGTAGGCATCAATGTCTCAGCTCTTAGTTTATTACGCGCTTCCCTCTCCAACAGAATTTTTTCTGTTGTTTTAGGTAACTCTACTTCCTCAATGGCTCAGCTGAGTTGTGGTGTCCCTCAGGCTCAGTTCTTGGCCCCCTTCTGTCTTCTATATACATGTTGCCCCTTGACCAGGTCATTCAAAATCATGATGTGTTTTACCACATTTATGCTGACGACACGCAGTTATACATGCTACTAAAACTCAAGCAAATCTCACAATTCGCTTCCATGACATTTAATCCTGGATTTCCTAAATTTTTCCTAAATTTAATGATAAGTCCAAGGTCATTCTGTTCGGTCCCCCAAATTCCATCAGCTGTGTTGGTACTAATCTTGGTGTTCTTCAGGTAGTCCTAAGCAGGTTGCTAGGAATCTTGGGCTGATAATCAAGTCAAACATGTTGTTCAGTCATGCTTTCTCAAACTCAAGCTAATCTCTAAAATTAGGTAATTTTTATCAATTGCTGATGAAAAGGTTGTACATGCGTTTATCTAGTCTTGGATTGATTGCAACACACTTTACTCGGGTATCAGTATGAGCTCCCTCCTCTGTCTGCAGTTGGTACAAGAAGCTGCTCATCTCATTACCGGGACAAAAAGGCATGGCCATATCCCTCCTGTGCTTGCCTCCCTACATTATTTTATTGCTCACTTTTAAGACCTTAAATGGTGTTGCTCCGACTTACATTTGCACTTTATTGACCTGGTATACGCCCTCTGGACTATTACGACAGATCCAGCTCCACCCCTGCTAGTTATTCCCAGGTTTCGGATTGTCACAAAGAATGATCGGGCTTTTGCTGTTAGAGCCCCCACGCTATCGAAACCCTCGTCCGATTCAACTGAGACAAACCAATCTCTAGCTCCTTTTAAATCTCATCTTGAAACTTTTCTTTTTATGAAAACTTTTACAAATGTTTGATATTTTTTTAAATTTATTTATACTGTTTTTTTTATTTTTACTCTTACTTATTTTTGTAACTGTTTTGATTAACAAATTGCTTTCTTCCCTTTTGCTCTTATTTTATGGTTTTATTTTTAGGACTTTTTATCTTATTCTCTTACAATGTGTTTTGTACGCGTGTCTTTTTTTTAACAATTTTATCCTGTTCTGTGAAACACTTTGTAAACTTGTCTAGAAAAGTTCTATATACATAAAGTTTATTATTATTATTATTATTATTATTATTATTATTATTATTATTATTATTATTATTATTATTATTATTATTATATCTCAAGACTTACCACATTTCACCGACCACATTAACTCTGTGGACAACCACATCAAGTTCATCAGGGAGGATGTGAAAAATGACAGGTTAGCCTTCTGAGACAATGAAATTTCAGTTGGTGATGGGGGACATTTGATTGTTGATGTTTACCGTAAACCAACACATACTGATCAGAACTTAAGGTTTGACTCTCATAATCCACTGGAGCACAAACTAGGCATCATCAGGATGCTGTACCACTGAGATGACAACACGCCCACTGATACAGTGGTCTGGGAAGGGGAGAAATCCCACATTAAACAGGCCCTGGTTAAGTGTGGTTATCCTAACTGGGTTTTTGTCAAAGCCAGGAAGACGCCCAGACACTGCACCATCTGATCAAAGAGAGGAGAAGGACAACAGCTGCCTAAGCATAAACAGTGGTGATTCTGTATGTGGCGGGAGTGTCGGAACAGTTGAGCATGCATAAAGACAGTCTAGACTTGTATTTTCCAAACTGTGTCTCAGTTGCTTTCAAACCCCAAAAATACGCTGCACCAGAAATTGGTCCACCCCAAGGATCAGGTCCCCCAGCACAAAAAGAAAAATATATTGTACACTGTTAAGTGTGCCCTGGATGGCCTGGCGGCCTGTCCAGGGTGTCTCCCAATGACTGCTGGAATAAGCTCCGGCATCCCGACCCCGAGAGCAGGATAAGCGGTTAAGATAATGGCGGTGTTACCACTCATATAGTAAACGAGATTGAAGTAGTGACCGAGAGGGAAAAATACAGCATGACCACGGAAGTCTGAAGTTCATTTGTCCCTCCCACTGTATCGCTCTTCCTCCTATCTCTCCTCCTGAAAATTGACTGACTCATCTGTGTCTTGCTGACCTGGGCAATAAATTAACAGTAAGGAAAAGAGTGGAGTCGCAAGATGTTGCCAAGTTACAGCTTAGGTGAGTGTATCGACGACACTGTTGCAATGCCAGGCTACAAGCATCCCAAACCTAAAATATAAAGTGTTGACATTCAGAGGAGGGATGCCAACTTTGGCACATCTCTCTGGGGTCCCAGGGCCGGGATGGCAATGGTTGTGGCTGGCACTGAGGGCATGGGTGTCAGCAGCCTGTCATCCAACGAGGATGCTTGATGGAGGGTATCAAGGGTGGAAGAAGGGGCCAAGTGCCACTGCAGAGATAAAGCTCAAATAGCAATAAAGGTAAAGAGGCTATTATTTAGTCCTGAGTCATTCTTAAATGGCTTCATTACTTTCTGAATCATTACTGAAATAGGGGGGCAAATTATGGAGAAAAGAACCTAAGTGGTCCTATTAACTTCTCCTGAAAAACCTCTTCAATACCATCTTTATGCAGAGTAGTCTGGGTGACAATTTGACAATTTAGAATTTTTGAACATCAACCAATGACGCGAGAGTGTGGATGACAGAGATGAACCCTATGAATATGTCAACACAAAGGACAATATAGTTATCTTTTCTCCATATAATTGTTATTTAATGCTTTTTTGACCTTTTATTTACCCAGCAAGTTTTTTTGCTCCAACGTCGCTTATTCATTTGTTCACATTGATTGCCCCATTGGAGGTGCTTGGTATCAAAGTCCTTCGTTGTTGATCGCTGATCAGTTTTGCTGTTTCAAGGGCAACTCGGCAGTCGCTGTTGAGGGAAGAGAGTTACACACTTTACTTTCCCAGATCTTGTCAACCAGTTCACAAACTCAAACAGGAAAACTGTGGCTAGATGCCTGCTTATCTAACCTTCAGGCCAGGGCCACCCTTTTGTTAACCTTTTCTTATGATGGCTGCATTTTGGCAGCCATCCCGATTTCCCAAGACAAATCTAGCAGGGTTTCAAATGAGATCCTATTAAGGACTGTGTTGTGTTAGTCATTTCTTGTCTACTGTATAAATTCTGCTGTGTAGAGTGCTACCGCCAGTCCAGCATGTAACCTGTAACGAAAACATTTCCACATTGCAAACTAGAAATAACCATCACAGCAGCGAAGAAAAATAAATTCATAATGTAAGCGTTTTATATATATATATATATATGTGTGTGTGTGTGTGTGTGTGTGTGTGTGTGTGTATGTATATGTATATGCATATCAGACCAGTCTTACTTCAAACATTGAATGGTTGTGAGATATTGCTAGGGGTCATAGACCTTTACTGCAAATCAATAAACTGTTTTGACTATGAATGAGGCCAAGATTTGAAATTTCCAAAGCTCATAATACACCCTATACATTTTGACTTATAAATCAAAGTGTAAGATCTAAGTGTCAGGCCAACTCGAATATTAAAAAACAAACAAAAGCGGGTCATCTGGGTAGTGTTGTGGTTTATTCCGTTGCCTTCCAACGCGGGGATCGCTGGATCGAATCCCCGTGTTACCTCCGGTTTGGTTGGAGGCACAATTGGCTGTGTCTGCGGGTGGGAAGCCAGATGTGGATATGTGTCCTGGTCGCTGCACTAGCACCTCCTCTAGTCGGTCAGGGCGCCTGTTGGGGGTGAGGGGGAACTGGGGGGGAATAGCCTGATCCTCCCACGTGCTACGTTCCCCTGGCAAAACTCCTCACTGTAGGTGAAAAGAAGCGACTGGCGACTCCACATGTATCGGAGGAAGCATGTGGTAGTCTGCAACCCTCCCCGGTTCGCAGAGGGGCTAGGCAGAGATTGGGATGGCTCAGAAGAGTGGGATAATTGGATGGGTCCAATTGGGGAGACAAGGGGGGGGTATATGAAAAGAAAATACTAAAGCAAAAGACAGTTCAGGGATGTCAGGATACTCATGGCCTAAAGTGAAAGTTAATGGAGATTTTGAGGTTTATTGATGGCCTGCCAACAGATCCTCTTAAGTTTATAGTGTGCTTGACTCCCCGCCTAATGGAGGATTGGCCATCTCAATTCTCCAGTAGCTGCTATCATCATTAAACTGTCCGATATGAAACTTCCGGGTTTAGCGGTATCTCAGTAACTCTTGACAGAGACGGCCAAGGGCACCCTGAACAGCAGAGACTCCCAGTCTTGTTCCTCTAAAATAAACTGTCTGATGGAAACCAGCACCAAAACCACAGCAATGAGCTCCTCCACCGACGCTGACAACTACATTTACAAGTGACAGACAAATCCCACAAACCCTGTTGGGGAGTACCATTTTTCCCGCCCTTTTTCTCCCCAATTGTTTTTGGCCAATTACCCTGTTCTTTCGAGCCATCCTGGTTGCTGCTCCACCCCCCGCCCGCCGATCTGGGGGGGGGGGCTGCGGACTACCACATGTCTCCTCCGACACATGTGGTGTCGCCAGGCGCTTCTTTTCACCTGACAGTGAGGAGTTTCGCCAGGGGGACATAGCACATGGGAGGATCACGCTATTCCCCCTCCCTCCTGAACAGGCACACCGCCCGACCAGAGGAGGCGCTAGTGCAGCGACCAGGACACTTACCCGCATCCGGCTTCCCCCCGCAGATACGTCCAATTGTGTCTGTAGGGACGCCCGACCAAGCCGGAGGTAACACTTGGGATTCGAACTGGTGATCCCTGTGTTGGTAGGCAAAGGAATAGACCGCTACACTAGCCAGATGCCCAGGGATTACCAATTTTTAACATCATTTTAAACAATCAACTCTAAGTGGCACTCGCAATTAGTCCTAATTTTCGAGACTCACCTATACATTTCTTGACCTCTGTAAATATCAGTAAGATTTATTTTCATCTAAAAGCTAAAAAGCTTCGCATGAAAATGATGACCTGAGATATACCAGTTTGCCATATCCACGTACATTCAGCCTGGCTTCTGCCACTGGGCTTCCTTCACTGGGACAACAAAGTCGACATCTTATTCAGTGTTAATTAAACAGCTTGTGGATACAATTTGTTAAACAGGACTATTACCAACGGACTGAAGATGAACTGATTCAACCTTATTTGATAGACTGTTACCAACGTTCATATGACCGGATTTAAGGGATGTCTTGAAAGAATTACTGGAGTAGCCATCTGATGCCTGTTAAAAGTTAAGTTTCCCCTTTAAAAGGATGGAACGTATAACTATGTACTTCAGGTGTCTTGCTCAGGGCAACGTTTTTTGTGAGATACTGCCATCCTGACTACAACAGTAAAGTAATCACCCACTTGCTCTTTCTGACTCTTCTAGTCTGTCCATGTAGGAGTGTGCATGTGTGTGTGTGTGTGTGTGTGTGTGTGTGGTTGTGTTCGTTTACGTGACATGTATGTGTGTATACATGTGTTATGAGGCTAATTTAGCTCTGTTGTTTCTGGCTAGTGACCCAGTAACGTTACATCGTCTGTGGAGGAGCTGCTGGGTCAACCAAGTTGCCCACCGCCCGAATCATCTCTTTTCTCATTTTATAATCCAGTGGTTCCCAACCTTTTGTCTTTGGAGCCGCCCTCCCCCCCACTTGTTTCTAAGAAAAGCTGAGCCCCCTCCCCCCCCCCCGGCCCGCAACACACACCAAGAGAAAAGTGATTCATTCCAAATATTTATTTGCGGAAATTAACAACATCAATTGTGTTTTTTTCCTCCACCTTTATCTTCAATAAATGTCTCGTTCCCATCCTCAGAACATCTGTGTTTAAATGTCTCTTGTCTTGTACAAGCTTCACATTTCTTTTTTCTTTTAACAACCCAACAGAGTAGGCCTGTTGCCATCTGACTCAGGCTCATTGAAACATCATATCTGCACTGTTATCATCCGACTCAGGCTCATTGAAACAACAACACATTAGTACTGTTGTAATCTGACATCTGATATCCGCATGCGCATCATGTAAAGTTGTGAACACTGTTTTTTGACAGACAGCAGGCTTATGTGTTATTTTGGCTCTACCATCCTGTTCATTCATAAAGCAATAAAACTGTTTGTTAGTTTTTTTGACAGGCAGTGTGTGTTATTTTGGCACACACAATAACAATAACTTCTTGCTTACATTTTTTTTTTACTGAGTCTGTGCCATCCTGTTCATTCAGAAACTAATGGCCACCTTGGGCTGGCATGCCTTTGACCAGGGATGGGATATCAGGTGCGATGCTTGTGACAGCCAGCCCAAAGTCTGTGCAAATCACTGCCTACTCGTTCAAATGCTTTTCTGATGTCGGCGGCTCTTCTTGATAGCGCCACCTGCTGTTTCCTCTCAAAAAATGCCTGACTTTCCCCAATAGTCTCTTGATGTTTTATCGCTTGGTGTCGTTTCATTTTGCTTGGCTTCATGCTGTAATTAGCAAGTTTCTCGCCACACATGACGCATTCTGGCCGAGACTTGTCCCACCCTACCATAAAACCAAAGTTAAGGTAGCTCTCGAAATAAAGCCTCTCTTTCTTTCTTGACACTGAGTCATCCGCACTTTTATGTTTCTCAGCCATGTTGTTCCATTCATAAAGTGCTGTTGAACAAACCAAGATGAGATAACATTAGCTGCTAGCTGAGTTAGATGAGCTAACATTAGCTGCTAGCTGAGTAGCTACCTACCTGACAACACTGCTCGCTCACAGATTGACAGGTCACAGAGGTGGGGTTACTAGGTGTAGCCCAACTACATTTTAGAAGCGGGGTGGGGGGGGGCCAAAAATGTGTCTTTTTAAATATTTTATATACAGACTTTTGTATAAATTATCCAGTAAGTGAGTTATTATGCTTTTATTTAACATGTGCACTTTGACAACCTCAGAGCAGAAAAGCCTCGCACCCCCGTTATCTTTGGTGCCCCCCCCCCCAGAGCAGAAAAAGCCTCGCGCACCCCCTGGGCTCTCAGTCCCCCCCCCCTCCAGGGGGTGCGCGGACCCCAGGTTGGGAACCACTGCTATAATCAACAGCCATCCGTTTACAGTATCAGTTTAGCTAACGTCCATCTGATAACCTTCTTCAGGATAACCACGCTTGCTAACGGTAGCATAACGTTGTCTGTTTGGAATATTTAGCTGGTTAATGCTTGTCCTATTTTTCTCTCCCTGTAATGGAACGGTTTCCTTTATTTTTAGAGCCTCCCTGCCACTAGGGGCATCGTTCCATTATCTTGAGTATTTTGCCTTCTAGTGGCATAGATAAGTACCGCGGTTTCAGCTACTTCCTTTTCCTCCTCTTCCTTTTCCTGTGACAACGAGAAAATTGTGACAACACAGCAATATTCATGCTCCATCATTAGCCATCACCTAGTTCCTACCCCTTTGAGTGGCAATATCTGTAAGTAAAGCTATTATCCATCATTGCTAGAATCTTTATTTTGAAGTATTTTTTACGTATTTGCTACAGTTTGTATAATTTTGGTAACATGTATGGGTAACACTTTAGTATGGGGAACGTAGTCACCATTAATTAGGTGCTTATTAGCATGCAAATTAGCAACATGTTGGCTCTTAATTGGTCATTATTACGTACTCATTAATGCCTTATTCTGCATGGCCTTATTATACAACCAGTAAGCCATTAACTATGAGTTTTCCCTCTATAACCTCAGAATTATTGCTTATTAGTAGTACTATCTCAATATGCTTTGCTTAGTATGGACTTTATAAGGTGGTAGTACCACAAGAAGAGTTATTCTCCCTTACTAACACTTAATGAATATGGTCTGTTCTTACATAACAAAACACAAAACTACAAGTGTGTTAATAGTGTTAAATTACTGTAAATTAAGTTTTTGTTACTTAGAATATGTTCCCCATACTAAAGTGACATCTTGATCATTACTAATTCACTAGTAATTAAGCTTTTTCATGTTCCCCATACTAAAGTGTTAGCCATGTATGACAGCACATTTTAATGATGGCATTCAGGCTATACGTTTGATGCTAGCGTAAATACAGTGTTCAATGCTATACCTGATTAGTTACAACTTACATTCCTGCAAATAAAATGTTAGTTTTATACTTACCTTTGGTTCCTGAAAAATAGAGGATTAGTTATCCTAACTGTAACTCTAGATTTAGTAAGCTATTTTGTATTGTATACTGATGTATGCTTTTCTGTATGTTTATTTTCAGTTTCACACTTCCTTGTTATTAAATCCCGTCCATATACAACATTGGTCTGTTCCTTGGAGGATATGATGCAAGGGAGAGTTTAGCTGGCTGTAAAACCTAATATAAGACAAGAGTCACATTGGGTGTAGCAGTGCACTCCCTGTTAAAGGGGATTTTTTTAGGGAGTTGTTCCTTATCCAACGCGAGAGTCCAAGGACAGGATGTTGTGTTGGTTGTAAAGCCCCTTGAGGCAAATTTGTAATTTGTGATATTGGGCTACACAAATACAATTGGTTTGACTGTGTGTGCGCACGCCAGTTGTGCCTGTTACTTAGACAGTGTTGTAACGACCACAGATAACTAGACTCGCTAGCCCTTGGCTAACGGGTCGGACCCTTTAGTCGACTGGTTAACATAGCTGCCCGGGTTCGCGTCCCGGCTGCGGCGGCTCCCGGCTGCCCCCCCGAATTCACTACATTGGTGTCAGAAGTGGGATGGTGGGACTGTGAGGCCATCGGAAGCGCGTGCGCCCAAAGGCATGATTTGCTGAAGTGCGGGAACGCACTTCCCGAAGGAGGAGGGTAGTGGAACAACCATGGATAACTAGACTCGCTAGTCCTTGGCTAATACGTCGGACCCTTTAGTCGACTGGTTAACGTAGCTGCCTGTGGTGCAGGAGACCCGGGTTCGCGTCCCGGCTGCGGTGGTTCCTGGCTGCCCCCGAATTCGCTATAGTATTAACTTCTGCCTGAATAGTTAGTTGCAGGGGTTTCTTTGAGCGACTCCTTTCACTCACACCCAGAAGTGATAAAGGACGCTATCGCTGCGTTGAAGGGCAGTCTTTTGTTTACTTCCTCTTTGTTCCACCGCCTGCCAGGAAAACTCATGCACAGACCAACAGATTTGCGTGAGCACAGAGTGTACACACTAATCAAAGAATGTGCTTAAAAGATTACAGACACACACACACACACAAACACACACTTGTATGTACGTACTATGTATCCACAAAAATGCAGACATGTGTATACACACACACACATCACAAGACTACACACCCGCAATCATCTGCACACGTACAAACCACACACATTCACGTATACACGAGCGCATCAAGCAAAAACTCTGCACAGTAATCATGCGCAGATGGATGAGAATAAGTGTATTCAAAATTTGCTTATAAGCGCTCCCACACACTTGCACGCACACAAAGAGAAAGAACATTATTCACAGACCAAGACCATAACCGAAGGCCCAGATACCGCCTATGTGGAGCTGCATATAGAAATATGCTCAAGAGAATCAAGGGCGCATCCTCTTACAGAGGAAGATACAACATCCATCCATCGAGTGTTAGAGGTATGCATCAAAGCGTCTCTCGAAGAAATCCTCCCTGTCTTACAGAGACTGTACAATTGCAGTCAGATATTGGACTTCACGGAGGTCATCAGATGTGCTGAAACCTCTTCACTCTCTGTTTAGGCAGCAATTGATTGACAGGAAAAATAGATGGCTCTAATCCTGGTACAACAGGAAGGGAGCAACGGGATGCCAGCTGAATACTGATGTCCTATTTAGGTATTAAACAGTACTTACCAACAATCATGTCACATATGCCGTCCTGCTGGCAGCCCTGCTTGATTTCTTTAAGGCCATTAGGAAACAAGGGAATTTGAAAATGTCTAAATTATAATTTCTAGCTCTCTGTATCATCTGCCGAAGTGAGTACAGACTCTGTACTGAGTGTGTGTGTGTGTGTGTGTGTGTGTGTGTGTGTGTGTGTGTGTGTGTGTGTGTGTGTGTGTGTGTGTGTGTGACCTTCCATGGCATGAGCACATTTGGAATATTATTGATGCAGTCTGGATGGTTACCCTCCATTGATTCTCCAGCTGTGTCTCAAGGGTGTATGTAAGTGCTATAACACACAATAATAGATTCAGTACAGGCATCTGTATTGTTCTGCCAGAGCATGGTGATCAGACAATTTCAAAACAATGAGGGGAAACAAAGCCATTCATGCAGTAGTTTGGGCCCAATCCATGCATGTAATCACGTGCATTTTTTATATATATTCTTGTATATTTGACATACAAATCTTGTATATAAAATAGCAGTGCGAACTCATGTTTGTAGCGGCCTCACAAAGTACTGTCCATGCAGTGTCTTTGTCCATGTCTGCGTCCTAGTTTTAGCTTCCTTTGATGGCTGGGAGAGCTAGCGTTGTCTCGGCTGAGGGAGTTTGGTCTGTTGTGTCCGGTGGGCACAAGGACCACGGCCCTGCCCGGAGCTACGCCTGAAGAGGAAACACAGAGGGCGGTCTGACAGGACACGGAAGCGGGGCAGGCTAAGCTAACTGCTAGCCCATGCAGACCGGCAGTTCCGACAGTCATCCTGGCTGGTGTTTGTTCTCCTGGACAGTTATTATTATTATTATTATTATTATTATTATTTTACTTTGGACATATGTGTTAGTTTGGATATATGTGTTCTTGTATTTCTTGTCGGTGTTGGACGTGTGTTTTTGTCTTTGTGTTGCACCGCTGTGGGCTAGGGGAAACAGCATTTCGTTTCATTTCATGTACACAAGTACATGAAATAAAATGACAATTAAAGTGTTCCTGATTCCTGATTTCTAGATTTACGTCTCCTGCTTGTGAATAACAATGTTCATGTGTTTCCTTTCCTATCTGTGATCACCTGAGAAAAACAGAAAGTGTAGTTCCCAGTCATAAACACAAGTATGAGAAGATAAAATCAATTCGCAATCTCAAATTCAACATCTCCTCTTCCACTTCGTAATTCTGCTCATTTTTCCCCATTAGGATTCTCCCCCATCATCTGTCATGTCTCTCTCAAAAATGTAATTTAATATTTTGTTTTTTGTTTGTTTTCATTTTATTTCCCTTGAGTGCTTCTGTGTTTTGACACGTAGTTCCCCACTCCACCGAACCTTTCTCGTTGCTCTTGAATCATTCAAATAATTCCTATACCTCTTCCTCTAATTCCACTCTAGTATCATGGAGTAACAAATACACAAGTCAGGTCAAGTCAATTGTATTTGTATAGCCCAATATCACAAATTACAAATTTGCCTCGAGGGGCTTTACAGCAAGACAACATCCTGTCCTTAGACCCTCGCACCAGATAAGGAACAACTGCCTAAAAAAAAAACCAACCTTTTAACAGGAAGAAAACATAAGAAGAAACCTCAGGAAGACAAACAGAGGAGGGGTCTCTCTCCCAAGACGGACAACGTGCAATGGATGTTGTGTGTACATAGTTTACAGAATACAACACTGAAGGAGGATAACATAGTTATAATGGAATTATGAAATATATGAAGAATATGATGAGGACGGTGCCAAGCAGTGTCTAGATGCCACTGGAACAGCCCAGGACCCGAGCCACGCGACCACCATCACCATGTAAATAAAATGAGTCACACATCTTAGTGAGAGAAGGATATAACATTAAAACAGGATAACAAATAGCATATGGATTTATAAGATATATAAAAAGGAAATGTGATGAGGGGGATGCCAAGCAGTGTCCAGGTGGCAACCATCATCACCATGGAGACCTGGGAGGAGGACAGACTGCACGTGCACACAGGGAAGATTCACATTACACCATTCACACACAGAAGAAGAGAAAGGAGAAGACATTTGGAGAGAGAGAAAAGACGTGAGAGAAAAGAACAGTTTGCAATCGTCAATAATCTATATGCTTTAATCTCATCGGCAGAACAGTGCTTGATAAATTCATCGAGACAGAAGGGCTTGACTTGACTTGACTAATTGTAGACTAAGGCAAAAAGATGAGTTTTAAAATTTGATTAAAAGGACTCAAGAGACTGATGGCAGCAGGCAGGTTATCCCACAAGAACGGGGCCCGATAGGAAAAGGCCCTGCCACCAGTTAACTTCTTTGTAACTTTGGGTAGACACAGGAGCCCTGTATTTTGAGAGCGAAGAGCTCGAGATAGAATATAAAGTTCAAGGAGATTAGACAGGTAAGATGGGGCAAGCCCATTTAGGATTTTATAAGTCAGCAGAAGTACATTGAAGTCTGATCTAACATGGATAGGAAGCCAATGAAGTCAGGCAAGAGTTGGTGTAATATGGCCAAATTTTCTAGATTTAGTTAGGATTCTAGCTGCAGCATTCTGAACCATCTGAAGATTTTTAGTACTAGAATGTGGCAGACCTGAAAACAGAACATTACAGTAATCAATTCTGGATGAAACAAATGCATGTATTAGAGTATCTGCACCAGCCATGGACAAGAAAGCCTGAATTTTAGCTATGTTACGTAAGTTCAAAAGGCATTTTTGGTGATTTCTTTAATGCGCTTATCAAAGGAAAGGCTGGGATCAAACATAACACCAAGTTTTTCGGCTGCCACACTTTGTGAAATCACAGATCTGTTGATTGTTATTGTTACTTGATCAAACTGGTATCTGTGTCTAGCAGCGCCAACAACTAGCAGGAAAAACAGAAAAAATTGTGACATCCAATTTTTCACAGCAGCCAAGCAGGCCTCTAAATTAGTCATTTGAGTCTGATCATCAGCCCTTAAAGGCACATACAGCTGAGTAGCATCAGCATAGCAATGGAAATGTATTCCATAACTGCTTATAATTTGGCCAAGAGGTGAAATATAAAGACAAAAAAGTAGAGGGACAAGAACTGAGCCCTGAGGTACACCATATTTGATATCAGAGAATTTTGATGTAATATTACTATAGCAGGCACAATGTGTTCTTCCAGATAAATGGGACTTAAACCAAGAGAGAGCTAAGCCGGAGACACCAAAATTACAATTTACTCTGTCTAATGGTATACAGTGATCAATGGTGTGAAAGGCTGCACTGAGGTCCAGTAGTAGAAGCACAGAAGTGGAATCAGAGTCCATAGCTAGAATAAGATCGTTCACCACTCTCGTCAGAGCAGTTTCAGTGGAGTGACAAGCCCTGAAAGCTGTTTGAAAAGGTTCACATGCAAGTATGCACTTGTGCATGTGTCCATACAAATAAAGAGATAAACACATTTACATGTGTACACATATGGACACACATAAAAAAATCTCAATACATTTTAGAAAGTTGTTATAGTGCTTGTATGTACATTTTGTGTGTGTGTGTGTGTGTGTGTTTTGTCTCAATTTCCTCATTTTATGTTTTAAATCTCTTTCACCAGTCACACTACCTGTTAATGCTCAGTGTTTAGTTAAGTGCTGCAGAATGTCCCCCCATCATCTGTCATATCTCTATATTTGAGTCCAGCATTTTCTGTTATGGCAGTTAAAGCCAGATCACACCCCTTATTCTTGGCCTCCATTTACAAGATGGAGAATTTAACGTCACAATTACAGTCTGCTGCTCTGTGGTCACAGTCGTTGGCTTAATGATAACACACGTGTGTTTGCATGTGTGTGCGGGCATGTGTGCGTGTGTTTTTATGTGTTTGCATACATGTGTACCCTCTTTGAATCAGTGTAGGTTTATCTATTTAGCCATATGCTGTGCTGCTTACATCTTTACAACACAGGATGTAAAACAATGAGGCTTTTGTCATTTTCAATACTGTTGTTTTTCCAAGCGCTTTGCACAGTCTGGTTACCGTAGTCAGACTGATGTATAATAGTTGTAATGTAATTGCTGCAAACGAATTAGCAATGCAGGACACAGTGCTGTTCATTCATGGTGGCTGTATGAGTGAAGTTAAATTATATATGTAATGCTTGGAAAGTGAACTTTAAGCTACCGCTGTCAAGGACAAACCATGAGCACATCTGAGTCACTGTTGATTGTGGGTTAAATCCGTCCGTAGGTCTCCATGTGCCGTGGCTCCCTCCTCCATATGTCTATATTAGGGTGAGTCATAGCCTCAACAGTATGGAGACCCCCCCCCCCAGTTAGGACAAACAGACACACCTATATATGCAGTAAATGCATTTTCCTTCTCTTACACACACACACACACACACACACACACACACACACACACACACACACACACACACACACACACACACACACACAAATCCATCAGGCAAAGATGACAGACGGATTTCTACTTTTTCTACTAGGATCCCGGATCCCGGCACCACCTCTTTCCATTCTCACCATGAGACCGAGTCCCCGCCTGTTTGAGAGGTAGCGTTGAGCTAGCAGATGGTACCACTTAATCCCTTTCCATCCGGGGGCTCTGATGTGAGGGAGCCAAGCAGGTCATTGTGATTTGTGTTCGCCATCTCACTGTACTTGCATACATGTAAGGGCATCTGCTCACTAATATAAATCAGGATACTGAATTAACAGGTAAATATATGGTAAAGCAATGAAAACAGGTCAGATTTCACATGTTGGCCTCGGATCACTTAAATTCACATTTCACTAATTATGTCATAAGATTTCATTCAACTCAAGAGATATGTAAATTTGATTTTAGACCCAAAAAAAGAAAAAAAGATTAGCACTTTTATCATTATGAAGCTAATAGCAGCAAACTGGACCAAGAGCTTGACAGCAACTGAACACTGAAATGTAAAGATTTATGTTATGAAATTATTCATATGAAATAAATTTATACATTATATATTATAATTAATAATATAATATAATTATAATGATTATAATAAATACAATTATATATGATATATTATAAATATATTTATCTAAAATGTTATTTAATGAATGCATTTAAAGAAATTACAAATAAAGTGTTCCTGATTCCTGATTCTGGATTTAGTTACCCAGTCCTGGAAGAAGAGATCAACAAGGTGGTGCTGTGTTTCTACAGTGATATCCCACAGATGGAGACGAGGAGGAATAATCAAATGAATATCAGGTATCGAGCATCTTGCAGCCATCACTTGACTTGGATAAAATTGTCAGTATTGTTTTGTCCAAGCCCCATTTCATTTCATGCACCTTTATCTTTGGAACATTTAAAATCTGCAGCAAATATGCAAATCACCTTCCCCCATGGCTTTTTTTTTTCCACCACTGGAACACATGTGTTATCCATGAGGAGTCAGAGTCATGTCAAGTTTTTGAGAAATTGGATTAACAGGGTGTGATGCACCGTAGCAATCACAATGTCCCACCCGATACTGTAGACATCTCAAATATCACTCTATTTTTTTCATCATCTTTAGCAAATTCATGAGAGAGCAGTCTAGTCTCAAGCGCATGCTTTTCCATGTACACACTACACACAGACACACACAGACACACACACACACACACCCACACACACACACGAAGGTTTTGTTCGGGGGGAGCTGGTGCAGTCGATGCAGGCAGGAATCTCCAGTCACCATAGCTATCGGTCACATGACCCCAGGAGGCCGTAGCTAAAGGTCAGGGCATCCCCATGTGCCCAGCTGCTATATGTCAGAGTGGGGCCTAAACACACAGAACAGATACACTTCTGACATTAACAGAGTGAGGAAGTACACACCTTTTTTAAAATGAATATACCAGTGTTGTTCTCTTGCTTGCATCTTTGCTTTCCATATTTTGGCTATATTTAGCTGCCTTCTCTCCTGTGCTCCCCTCTCCACTCCTTCCCTCCCTTCCCCTCTTCTCTCCTCCCATCTCCTCCCCTCTCCTTTCCTCTCCTCTCTTCTCCTCTCCTCTCCTTTCCTCCCCTCCCCTCCCTTCTCATGCCCGCCCCTCTCCTCCCCTCTCTTCTCTTCTCCTCTCCTCCCTTCCCCTCTCCTCTTCTCTCCTTTCCTCCCCTCCCGTCTCATGCCTGTCCCTCTCCTCCCCTCCCCTCTCTTCTCCTCCCCCTCTCCTCTCCTTTCCTCCCCTCCCTTCTCATGCCCACCCCTCTCCTCTCCTCTCCTCGCCTTCCCTCCCTTCTCCTCTCCTCTCCTCTCCTCTCCTCTCCTCTCCTCTCCTCTCCTCCCCTCCCTTCTCATGCCCGCCCCTCTCCTCTCCTCCCCTCCCCTCCCTTCTCCTCTCCTCTCCTCTCCTCTCCTCTCCTCTCCTCTCCTCTCCTCTCCTCTCCTCTCCTTTCCTCCCCTCCCTTCTCATGCCCGCCCCTCTCCTCTCCTCTCCTCTCCTCTCCTCTCCTCTCCTCTCCTCTCCTCCCTTCTCATGCCCGCCCCTCTCCTCTCCTCTCCTCTCCTCTCCTCTCCTCTCCTCTCCTCTCCTCCCTTCTCATGCCCGCTCCTCTCCTCTCTCCTCTCCTCTCCTCTCCTCCCCTGCCAAGTTTGATAAACAGAACTCCTGATCCTGTCCTGATTAAAACCAAGAACTGTTGTGGTCTTACCCCTCTTCTCTGTCTGGCCACAATAACATGTCTCGTCTTCCTCCTGTTATGCTTTCCTTTCTTGCCCTCTCTCTGTCTGCGTGACTTTGACTTTTTACAAGCAGCGTTCATCATGATGGAAAATGCCTGCTTCTTACAACTCAGCAATGTCACTGCAAATTTGGGGTACACTGACAAAACTGACTCAAAGTATTTGCTGGTTGTCTTTACACCTGAGGTCCTTTACTGCTGCAGTCGCTGGGGGGGGGGGAATAACAAATCATCTGTTTCATGTCCTTTCCATTAACACAAACTCAGGAGACAACAATGGAGAAACACAGATGCATGAAAGCCTACTTTATACATTTGGCTGTAACACTGGGCCTATTACAGCTGTCTGCTGCAGAACAATTGATCAAACAAGAGGCTGCATAATGAGCTGCCTCCTCAATAGCATTAATTAGCATTAACGAGCACACTAACAAATCTTTGTCGCTGCTTCCTTGCATGTCAGTTAGGTTTGCACACCATGCATGGCAGAGCTGGGTAACATGTGTACTGTTAGCACAGTGCAATGTCTTGGTAGCAACAAGCGAAACCTAAAAACAGTGTTATCCCCAATAGTGTGTGTGTGTGTGTGTGTGTGTGTGTGTGTGTGTGTGTGTGTGTGTGTGTGTGTGTGTGTGTGTGTGTGTGTGTAAAGTCAAGTCAAGTTAATTTGATTTGTATAGCCCAATATCACAAATTGCAAATTTGTCTCAGTGGGCTTTACAGCAATGCAACATCCTGTCCTTAGACCCTCACATCGGATAAGGAACAACTGCCTAAAAAACCCTTTAACACAGGGAGGGAAAATAGGAAGAAACCTCAGGGAGAGCAACAGAGGAGGTCTCTCTCTCCCCAGACGGACAACATACAATGAATGTTGTGTGTACACAATTCACAGAACACAACATTGAAAGAGGATTACAGAATTATAATGGAATTATGAATTATATGAAGAATATGATGAGGAGGGTGCCAAGCAGTGTCCAGACGCCACCGGGAACAGCCCAGGAACCAAGCCATGTGACCACCATCACCATGTGGACAAAGAACAAACAAACACATCAGCCGCACATCTGAGCGAGAGAAGGATATAACATTGAAACGATAACAAAATTATATGGATTTATAAGATATATAAAAATAAAATGTGATGAGGGGGACCGCCATCACCATGGAGACCTGGGAGGAGGACAGACTGCATGTAAACAGAGTGGAGACCAGGGGCAGACTGGGAATGAAAAACGGCACCGGACGTTTTGACCCAGCCCAGCTCACCAACCCCCCCACCCCCCCACCCCCAAGCAATACACCACCATCCCCACAAACCACGCCACACCTTATGTACACAGATCACTGAACAATATTCATAACAATAACTGTAGTAGAATAGAGGTAAAATAGAGCAAGAGGAATGCGTTGCTCTTAGGAGGAGGCTGGCTAGAAGGAGCACATTTTGGCACAGCGGCACTGGCAGCAAGGTGGCAAGAATCTCTGACCAGTAAAATAAATAATTTTAACCACTTTTACGTTTTTTTTCTTCCTTCTCTTTTTGTTTGTCCATCTTGCTCCACTCCACTATTTATCCAGATGTCGCCACTTAATAGAGACGGGAAAGGGGCGGGGCCCAGGAAACGTGAGACTGGACCGGACCAAAAGTAATTGGCAGGGAGAGAGACAGAGGCTGACAGATTTAATGCCCAACCGCAGTGGGCCGGCGGCCCACTCGCCTGGGCCGGCTGCCCACTCGCCTGGGCCAGTCAGACACACAACACTTGGTTATTTCTATTTAAGTGGGGGCCGGGGTTTATTTACATTTTACGTTGCATCGACCCCAAATTGTCAAGCGGCCCAGTCCAGATGGCCAGTCCGGCATTGGGGGAGAGTCACATCACACCATTCACACACAGAAGAAGAGAAAGGAGAAGATGGCATTCAGAGAGAGAGAAAAGACATGTGAGAGAAGAGGGCGGTTTGCAATAATCAGTAATCTATAGTCGGCAGAACAATGCTCGGCACAGAAAACGACCTGCCATGCAGTGCAGGTTGTGAAGTGCGTAACTTAAAGGCAACTAACTGTAGGTTAAGGCAAAAGGAAGAGTTTTAGGTTTGGATTTGAAGGACTCAACAGACTCTGGTTGTCTGACGGCAGCAGGCAGGTTACTCCACAAGAGCGGGGCCTGATAGGAAAAGGCCCTGCACTGCAAAAAATGAAATCTTAACAAGTGACAACATCTTGTATTTGGTACAATAAGTCCAATATTGAGTAGAATTATCTTTAATTATCTTATTCCACTGGCAGATATTTTTGCTTATTTCAAGTTTTTCCCCCCCTGTTTTAGGTCAGTTTAATCTTGTTTTAAGAAAACAAGATTAAAATTTTCTTAAAACAAGATTAAATTGACCAAAATCAAGAAAAAAAATGAGCAAATTATCTGCCAGTGGAATAAGATAATTAAAGATAATTCTACTCAATATTGGACTTATTGTACCAAATACAAGATATTTTCACTCGATAAGATTTCATTTTTTGCAGTGTGCGACCGGGTTCGCTTCAGGTCACGTTTTAAACACCATCAAACTGGTTGGTTTTATGGACGTGCGTTGCATTAGCTGTGGGTGTAGCACTCTATGTGGTGTACGTGGTGGCACTGGAACAGCATCGACAAGATTAAAGGAGGCTGCAGAGAGCCAACTATCTCTGCCCACACGGGAAGAGACACTCGGCAGATTGAACACTGCCACTCGTGTTGCGCCCACTCGAAGTCAAGGCATCGGAGTCTGCATAACGATCATCCGGTTAAATCTCTCCCACCCCCTCCCCCTTCTGTCACTCACTATTAAACCTGGCCACGTTGCATTTGCTGGTTAGCGAGCCCCCCGATGGATGCACGGATCACACCCGGCCTTATAAATACACCAAGTCTTAGCAGATGTGCTGTGTCTTCTGTGTCAAAAGGTCACTTGGCTATATGGCAGGGCAAAAACCTATAGAGATCTTGTTTGATACTGCACCGATGGTCAGATATCTGAGTTATATATGCCGTAGAGGTGCTATGAAACTAGCAAATAAAAAGATGAGATGTATGCAGATTACAACGTCGTAAGGGAAAATCTGAATTTATTTGTCCATCAGGGTGGCACGGTGGCACAGTGGTGAGCGCGGTGGCCTCATAGCACGAAGGTCCTGGGTTCGAGCTCCGGGGTAGTCTAAACTTGGGGGGTCGTCCTCTGTATGGAGTTTGCATGTTCTCCCCGTGCCTGCTTTGGTTTCCTCCAGGTGCTCCGGTTTCCTCCCACAGTCCAAAGACACGTAGGTCAGGTGAATCAGCCATACTAAATTGTGTGAATGTGTCGGCCCTGTGATGGCCTGGCCACCTGTCTCTCCGGCATCCCCACGACCCTGAGAGCAGGATAAGCGATTTGGATAACGGATGGATGGATTTGTCCATCAGCCTTTAAGGCTGACTTGTGGAGGGCATGGGACAGCTTCTAACCACACAGGCAGTTTATCGGGTGTTGTGTATGACAATTTTCTTATCTGTCACTTCACAGGTTACGGTGGGGCAGACACACTAACCACATATAACATATAACATGCCTTCTGCAACAAGGGAATGCCCCACATTTCCCACTTTTAAAGCCTATTTTTTTTAAAAATGGCTCAAATTACACCAAGTTTGTGATCGTTTGTAATCGGCGCCAGCTCAGTCCAGCTTTGTCCTGCTGATTATATCAGTCATCCACTTGTGTGTGTTGTGTTTCATGGTATTATGTTGCACTGGATTGTATTGTGTTGTATTGTGGTGTATGGTTTTGTGGGGTGTATAATGTTGTATTGTTGTGTATTTTAGTGTCCTTGTAATGCGTTGTAGTGTACCACATCTATTTTTATTCTCTTGCTTTGACCTGCCGAGGGACGACGGATGTAAACTAGCAGTATTGCTACAATCCGGCATGTTTACATGTGTCTCTGCGATACCAGTGTTCACTAATATGCACTGTCCCTATTCAAATAAACAAACAAATAAATAAATAAAAATATAGATGTCACCCCCGCCCCCTTTTCTTGCAACCTGATCTCACAGAAATACATGAAATGACCACGAACTCTTGACACCCGCATTATGTGGTGGCAGCACGTAATGTATTAAAATTACGCGCCGGCACCACAGAAACCATGCCGATGGAAAGTCAGTTAGGATCCTTCGTCGTGCCGGACACACGAATTCCCTGATGCAACAACATCATGCAATGAGCGGTGTTTAATATTTTTTAGTGAACAAAATTTTGTTTTATTGTTATTTTTATTGTCCTTTGACAGAATTTATTATAGTGCCTCAGTTTGTTCTCTAAAAACACTCAGCTGTGTGTGATATAACTCATTTGATGTAATGAGGTTAGGGTTAGGGTTTCTAGAGAACAAAAAAAAATCATAACAAAGGCACTATAATAAATTCAGTCAAATAACAATAAAAATAACAATGATGGATACAGGATACAGCTACAGGGCAGAAGATGGACAGCATCAGAGCAGCCGCAGATGACAAGCTACAAGCCCTGATCAGGTACATACAGTCTGGATGCCCAGAGCACATGTGTAAAACACCCCCGACTGTTCGAGAGTTTTCCCCCATGAGAAATGAACTGTCAGTACACAACGGGTTGGTGACGCGGGGTAACAGAATATTCATCCTGGAAACGTTGAGGTCAGACATATTAGACCGAATACATGATGGCCATCAGGGCTTGACTAAACGCAGGGATCGAGCAAACACCTCGGTATGGTGGCCTGGGATATCACCCCAAACCAAAAGGTCTTTTCTTGCCCATCATGCCAGGAACTGAGAAGAGGTGAGTCCAGAGAAGCACTAATCTCCACACCCCTTCCAGACAGGCCTTGGAACAGACTTGTGTGACCACAATAAGCAGAGCTACCTGGTCATCTCAGATTAATTCACATGCCCACGGCCACCAGTGCTCTAGTGGCCACAAAGTTCAAGGCTGCGTTTGCCCGGTATGGACTAGCAGAGGAGGTAGTTAGCGACAATGGGCCACAGTTTGCTAGTGCAGAATTCAGAGAATTAGCACGCGGGCTTGACTTCCAACACATAACCCCCGGCCCACACCATCCCCAGGGAAACGGGCATGCTGAAAGGGCAGTGCAAACACCGAAAAGGACCTTAAAGCAAAAACACCCTCTTCTAGCCCTCATGTGCTATAGATCCACTCCATGCAACAGCTCAGGTGCTAGCCCTGCAAGACTCTTAATGGGCCGGAAGATCCGAACAACCCTGCCTACCCTCGACAGCAACCTGCTACCCAAGTAGCCGAGTAGGCAACGCATCAAGGCCAAGGATGCTGCGGAAAAAGAAAAACAAGCACACTGCTTCAACCAACGCTACGGGGTGAGATGCCTACCTTCCTTGCAGCCAGGGGACCATGTCCTCGCCAAGCTGGACAACCAAAAGTCCTGGCTTACACCCGCAGTAGTGACCAACGAGAGTGTCACACCGAGGTCCTACCTCATTGAGACGGAGCAGGGAGCTACACTCCGCCGTAACAGGCGCCACCTCCAGGCGGTGCCCACTGCAGGGTCACCGGCGCCAGACACCACACTCATACTTACCCCAGACCAGCCACCGGACACCCCGGTAAGGCCAAAGAATGGTCCACCAAAAGGGTTTATTACAGTCGCCTCACAGTCCAACCTTGGTCCAAAGACATGTAGGTCAGGTGACTTGGCCGTACTAAATTGTCCCTAGGTATGTGTGTGTGTCGGCCCTGTGATGAACTGGCGGCCTGTCCAGGATGTCCCCCTGCCCAATGGCTGCTGGGATAGGCTCCCGCATCCCCGCGACCCTGAGAGCAGGATAAGCGGTTTGGATAATGGATGGATGGATATATATTGTCCTCAAGCATGTGTGTGTGTGTGTGTGTGTATGTGTGTGTGCTGAAGGTGCGTTGTGTTCATGTGTCTCTGAACATCTAAGTGAGTCTGCATGTGTGTCATATGTCTTCAAGTTCTGTTTTGTCCATTATATCCGCCTCTGCCAGATTTATCACAGTCTCTTGAAAAGGAAGTTATTGTAGAAGGGAGGAAGTGGCGAGGGCGGAGATGCGAAAAGAAGATGCAATTGCAGAAGAAGTGATGGAGGCCAGAGAGGAAATGTTTGAGGAAGAGCAAATGAGCGGAGGGAAGCAAAAGAAAAAAAAGGTAAGACATGATCAGAAGCGGATGGGCACGTGTCTGTCCAGGGCCATCCAGGGTCAGAAAGCGGGCCCTCTCTTGGGAGGCTCCTGCTAGGCTGGAAGTACTGCTGAGCTGGGCAAGCAAACCACATCTGCAGCGCAGCATCAAGTTTTATCAGTTTAGAGGGAACGCCAGGGCACTGTAATCTGGTCTGCTACACAGCTCAATGTGGAGCGGCAGGATGGATGTGTGTGTGAGGTTGGGGAGGGGGGTGATGTCTGGAAATATCGGATATAGACGTTAGGGAAATGAAGTTAATTTGACAATGTTACCATGACGATTCAGCCCAACCTCCTCCCAAACTAAAGAAGAAGAGAAGAAACAACACAAATCTGGGATCTGAAAGTAGTCAAATCAGTGTTCTTATGTGCATGGATGGGTCAGTCTCTCTTTACATGTGTGCAAAGATGTGTTTGCATACAGGTGTGGGTCTGTGCACGTGTTGGTGCATTGTAAAAATGTACGTGTGTGTTTGTATTTAAGTATGGTTTGTTTTGCAGGCATGTGTATATTTCTGTATGTTTGTCTGCCTTTCTGTATGTTTGTCTATCTGTCTGCCTGTCTGTCTGTCTGCCTTTCTGCCTGTCCATCTGTCTGTCTGCCTTTCTGTCTGCCTTTCCGTATGCCTTTCTGTCTGTCTGTCTGTCTGTCTGTCTGTCTGTCTGTCTGTCTGTCTGTCTGTCTGTCTGTGTGTCTGTCTGCCTACCTGCCTTTCTGTCTATCTGTCTGTCTGTCTGTCTGTCTGTCTGTCTGTCTGTCTGTCTGTCTGTCTGTCTGTCTGTCCATCCGTCTGTCTGCCTGTCTGTCTGTCTGTCTGCCTTTCTGTCTGTCTGTCTGTCTGTCTGTCTGTCTGTCTGTCTGTCTGTCTGTCTGTCTGTCTGTCTGTCTTCCTGTCCACCTCTCTATCTGTCTGTCTGTCTGTCTGTCTGTCCATCCGTCTGTCTGCCTGCCTGCCTTTCTGTCTGTCTTCCTGTCCGTCCGTCTGTCTGCCTGCCTGTCTGTCTGTCTGCCTTTCTGTCTGTCTGTCTGCCTTTCTGTCTGTCTGTCTGTCTGTCTGGTTGCCTTTCTTTCTGCCTTTCTGCCTTTCTGCCTGTCTGTCTGTCTTCCTGTCCATCCGTCTGTCTGCCTGCCTGCCTACCTGCGTGTCTGTCTATCTGCCTTTCGGTCTGTCTGTCTGTCTGTCTGTCTTCCTGTCCGCCTTTCTGTCTGTCTGTCTGTCTGTCTGTCTGTCTGTCTGTCTGTCTGTCTGTCTGTCTGTCTGTCTGTCTGTCTGTTTTTCTGTCTGTCTGTCCATCCGTCTGTCTGCCTGCCTGCCTGCCTGCCTGCCTGCCTGTCTGTCTGTCTGTATCTGCGGTCACTTTGCTGGAGACAGGTAAGTGACCGAGCTCTGCAAACGAGAGGAGATATGTCTCGCCATGTGTGCTTGATAAAACAGCTGTGCATAATAAAGTTCTCACTTTAGTGTAAAACTCAATTCATCTTCGTAATGGAAGGAGCTGAACTGGAAATAAGGGTGAAATATGCAGCGTTTAAGATTGCAATATATATTCTGCCCCTAAAAGGGCCGAGGTTATTCTTGATGGTTACATAAAAAGTGATAAGAGATGGGGAAGCTGCGAAATCCAATCAGGAAATAGAGGGCGTGACCATGGAAACGCCATAACACTAAAATTAAATTGAATGGCAGATAATAATCGAATCGGGGAGAATTTTGGAAAATATTGAAAATACCCCCACTGCACAAAAAAACGGGCAGATGGCAGATTATTGTGTCTGCCCCTCTCTGTCGGACCGTTTCTCCACGGACGTGCGGATTTTTAGCTGCTGTGTACTAACATAAACAGAGTTAATGGGCCGCTCAATACATTGATTGCTCAAAGAGTCACGCATGGCTGACGTAGTACACATGCACAGCGCTATGACAACGTACCAGTGTCCTTCAAGATACCCGTATAATCATTTAGGTTTCATCCACAAGGATTTGTCTGAAGAGGGAGGTAAACAGGAGGTTGGGGGTGGTTATAGGGGAGATGGGTTTTCGGTGGCGTTTCTATTGTGTCGGTCTAATTCTCCTCCAAGGATGCCGCTCGGGCTGCAGTGGAAGTGGTCCCCTCGCAGTGTGTGATGAGATAAATTGGGTGTGAAAACACATCAGATTTAGAGAAAGCTGACTTAGCACGGCTGAGTGAGCTGAGTGACGGACTCAATACACTCTGCACTATACCACTGATCTCTCCCTCTCTCTCTCTGTCTGTCTGTCTGTCTGTCTGTCTGTCTGTCTGTCTGTCTGTCTGTCTGTCTCGTTTTGTCTCGTTATGTCTCTTTCTCCCACTTTCTCTCTGTCTATCTATCTATCTGTCTGTCTGCCTGTCTCTGTCTGTCTGTCTGTCTGTCTGTCTGTCTGTCTGTCTGTCTGTCTGTCTGTCTGTCTGTCTGTCTGTCTGTCTGTCTGTCTCTGTCTGTTTGTCTGTCCGTCTCTCTCTCGTTTTGTCTCTCTCTCCCTCTTTCTCTCTGTCTGTCTGTCTGTCTCGTTTTGTCTCGTTATGTCTCTTTCTCCCACTTTCTCTCTGTCTATCTATCTGTCTGTCTGCCTGTCTCTGTCTGTCTGTCTGTCTGTCTGTCTGTCTGTCTGTCTGTCTGTCTCTGTCTGTTTGTCTGTCCGTCTCTCTCTTGTTTTGTCTCTCTCTCCCACTTTCTCTCTGTCTGTCTGTCTGTCTGTCTGTCTGTCTGTCTATCTGTCTGTCTCTGTCTGTCTGTCTGTCTCTGTCTTGTCTTGCTCTCTGTCTGTCTGTCTGTTGTCTCTGTCTGTCTGTCTCTCTCTGTCTGTCTGTCTCGCTCTCTGTCTGTCTGTCTGTTGTCTCTGTCTGTCTGTCTGGCTCTCTATCTGTCTCTGTCTGTCTGTCTGTCTGTCTGTCTGTCTGTCTGTCTCTCTCTGTCTGTCTGTGTCTCATTTTGTCTCTCTCTCTCTCTCTCTCTCTCTCTCTCTCTCTCTCTCTCTCTCTCTCTCTCTCTCTCTCTCTCTCTCTCTCTCTCTGTCTGTCTGTCTGTCTGTCTGTCTGTCTGTCTGTCTGTCTGTCTGTCTGTCTGTCTGTCTGTCTGTCTCGCTCTCTCTCTCTGTCTGTCTGTCTGTCTGTCTGTCTCTCGTTTTCTCTCTCTCTCTCTCCGTCCCCGACATGCAGTCACACACAAATTAAAGTACAGGATATAAGGCATGTTAAAAGGTGACAAGCAGCTCATCCATTATGTATGGCGAGGAAGAGAGGGAGAGCAGTTAAGAGGCGAAGAAGATGACTCACACTTTAGTGTAATGCAATAAAGATGACAAAACCCTAACCTTCAAGACTGCCAGACTCCCCAGTTCAGTAAGATATTAAACAGACCATATGGTGCTGCTTTCGGGGCCTTGTCCCAGAGTTCAGCTTGGGTGTGCTGTCTCGGAGGTACGGGGGGTCAGACTATTGGGGGAATAGCAGAGGGGCAGGCGAGGACTCTGACAGCTAACGTGTAACAGAATGAAATATCCTTCCCTCGCTGTCTGTACGAGCTCAAGCCTCAGACAAATGGCGCAACTTCTTGTAATCGTATCAGACTGTAAGAAGATGAGGCACCGGACCCGGGATGGTTAACATTCAGATTTCGAGTCTTTCCGGTCTTAGAGGCTCACACATTTGACCTATGTTTTTTTTCTTCTTCTTTTTGCCATTGACCGGTTCAAACTATCTGACTTGTTTGATATCAAGATTTGAATCCTCATCATCGGCGGTCCCTCAGGGACGAGTATGACCCTCCTCCCTCTGGGTCCCTCTGGGTCCCTCTGGGTCCCTCTGGGTCCTCAGGTGGGCGTAGAGGCCGATCCTGCAACTGCATATGGGAGGACGCCTGCGCGTGGCAGCTTTTTACGTGGAGTCACCGATGCACCTGCAGCCACCACACAGTCCTCGGCAGGGGGGGGTGGCCAGAGTCCAATGGCATGGAGAACCGAGACGATTGGGGACCACCCTCTGTTGCAGCCTTCATCCGCCTTCGCCGGCATTGTGACCTCCAGACATCTTCTTCCATTTCTGCCATTGAGGTCTCTGTTGGATCACGCTTCGTCTGCTACCTCCTCCTAGACCTATCTGTCTTAGGTGACCCTACCAGGAGCCAAGTGCCAGACGCCATAGCTCTCGAGATCTTTGGTTCACACAAGCTTCTCCACCATGGCAAGATGGTGATCCAGGAGAAGAATCCTAAACCCTAAAGAAAACACTAAGCACAAGGTACTGTCCATGGGGACCTACTGAATTTTTCGGTCATCATGGCCTGGAATAAGGGTCCCAGGAGCTGGGGGGGGGGAGGTATCGTAGCTGACACTGGTTGAAAGGCAGGTACACATCCAGAGCAGGTCACTGGTGCACCACGGGACCCTCACACCAGCCAGCATTCATACAATTTGGACAATTTAGAGCTTCCAAGCACACAGAGGAAAGACACCTTTACGAACACAGGGAAAGCCCACAGAAAGCCACAAGACTGAAACCACAAGACTGAAACCACAAGACTGAAAAACCCTTCAGGTGTGAGGCAACTGTACAAACCAAAAAAATCACCACGCCTCCTCCTGGTGTGAAATAGAAGTATATATTTAAACATAATTTATTATTTTCAGTTTCAGAAAGTGATTATGTTGTTTATATATATATACTATATATATAGTGTGTGTGTGTGTGTGTGTGTGTGTGTGTGTGTGTGTGTGTGTGTGTGTGTGTGTGTGTAAAGACTATTTCAGATGACTAGACAACAAACAAGGGCAAACAAACAAACTCAGGATGTTAATGGAGTGTGTCGTCTCTACTTGTATTCATGTTTTACTAATCACAATAGTTGTGTTATTAGGAGAGACTGACAAATGAAACCAAATGTTATGTTATAGTACATATTCATAAAATAGACTGGTAAATGACAGTAAGCCAAAGGATCCATGGCTGATATTAAAAGGAGACTTGTGACATTGTGAGGCAGTGAGCTGGCTCTATAATTATACTTCCTGTTGACGGTTTTTAATTTTAAAGTTTGTCCCTAATCCGAATTACCGCAGAGGTGGATTGTTATGTATAGGTCAGGCTTGTGCTGAAACAGGAAAGATGAACAAATGTAATGACATCGCTGAATCACAACAGGGGAGGGTTTAAAAAAGAAAGAGTTAAAATGTCCAAATTAGCAGTTAGGGAGGAGGAGTTTAGGAGAAGGAGCTGATGGGCAGAAAGGATAGTTTTGGCTGAGGGTGGTGGGTGTCGCTGTATGAAAAGTTAAATTGTCATTAATTGTTTGTCAGTTGGGAGCAGAAGGAAGGAGTATATATTATATTATATTATAGGGCAACTAAAACATAATGCAGATAGCATAGCAAATCCAGTATGTCAGGGAACAGGAAAATGGGGATATATGACTTAACAGTATATACTATGCAGGATGCACAAATTCAGCAATAAGTCCAACCAACATTACAATAACAGAACATGTTAACAAAAAAAACAAAAAAAAAGGCATTGCAAAGACAGGTCGAACCAAATCCGAGTAAAAAAGAAAAGAAAAGATACATCGTCACATTACGATGGTTATGTACTTGGTGTGAAGGACCTCATAGAGATGCATATTTTGTTTTAAAATTTCGTGCGTTTTTTTTATTTCGAGTGAAAATTTTGGACTTGAACTTTGGAATTTCGGCCTCACAGCATAAAGGTCCTGGGTTCGAGCCCTGGGGTAGTCCAACCTCGTTCTCTGTGTGGAGTTTGCATGTTCTCCCTGTGTCTGTGTGGGTTTCCTCCAGGTGCTCTGGTTTCCTCCCACAGTCCAAAGACATGTAAGTCAGGTGAATCGGCCGTACTAAATTGTCCCTAGGCGTGAATATATGTGTGTGTGTGTGTGTGTGTGTGTGTGTGTGTGTGTGTGTGTGTGTGTGTGTGTGTGTGTGTGTGTGTGTGTGTGTGTGTGTGTGTGTGTGGGCCCTGTGATGGCCTGGCGGCCTGTCCGGGGTGTCTCCCCGCCTGCCGCCCAGTGACTGCTGAGAGAGCCTCCGGCACCCCCGTGACCCCAATTGAGACAAGCGGTTTGGATAATGGATGGATGGATGGATGGATGAATGAAGGCAGGTCAAATTATGTCATGTATATGCAGGGTGCCAAGAACATGAGTACACACTGGCTCAGCCAACAAACACACTGTACACAGTGTGTTTGTTGGCTGAGACGCCTCCTGAAGGAGTCAAAAAAAGAAAAAGTCAACATGTAAAACCATTACTGAGTGTGTAAGAAATGCTGAATGGTGAGCACACTATTCCGCTGGTGCTTGCTTTTGTTTTCTGTGCTCGTCTTTCTCTCTTTAGCATATTGGTATTGTTGTACACGTGGCACCTAACCTGTGTAGGAAAGGGAGCTGACGTTTGATGGTGTAATGGAGACAGTTTGCTACTAGTGAGGGCTAATATTATGGATGAGGAGTTTGTTTTGACGCAAACACAGTGTGTTATATTCTGTGCCAGTGGTGCTCGTCGTGTTGGCCTGTACAGCCTCATGTGTTATTACATCGCTCGGTAACAGGTGAGAGAATGGAGAAATCTGTTCTGCTGACTTCCCAAACCATCACCTCGCTTCTCATCTCACCTGTGCCCCATCACTTCACCTACGCACCATCTTTAAAATGTGCAATTTTTTTTGCAAATTTATGCTCGGTGTAGAAGAAAATAAGAATAAATAAATAAGAATAAGATGTTATTATTCTTTATTTTTTTATAAATGTTTTTCTGATTTTTCTCCAAATTTAGTTGCCAACCGATCCCTGTTTTAATTCAAACACCCACCCTCGTACTGCATGCGTTCGCCAACTGCATCTCTCCGGCCGGCAGTCTCGAAGGAGACGCCTCGCCATCCTATTCTTTATTTTTAATGATTTATTTATATTTATTTATTCATTTTATTAAAATAAATATTTATATTTTTTATTTATTTATTTATATTTTTATTTAAATATACTTTATTTATTTATATTCACATATGATTTATTTTATTAAATAAATAATAATAAACAATAACAATAAGAAAAAGAAAAGTCGGTGATGAGGCACTGGAATAAACACATATATCTGGTTCATATGAAAGAATAGACTGTTTTTGACATGGTTTTGAAAAACAAGAAGAGAAAAAAGTCGGAAGAAAAAGAATTAGAAGACAACACCATCAACCCCCCAAGCCCCCCCCCCCCACACACACACACACACTGGTACGTTTGAAGCAAACAACACATTAAAAAATCCTAAGCACCGATATGAGATAAATGAAAGCCTAGTTTAATACAAGAATTAACATTAATTAACAATAACATAATTAACATTAGCAAAGACTAAAAAAACAGTGACAGAAGCAGTTATTGATATGAAGGGTTGAGTCCTTTAACCCTGCAGCCAGAAATGGAAAGTTAATAACTGTGACTTCACACAGGGGCTCAAGCTTACGAGCTGCCTGACCCCTCGAGGCCCCTGGTTTATGCCTGGTAGGCCCGTTCTGTAATCCAGCCAAGATTTGGACATGTGACCTATGCTGCTGAAGGCCCTTTAATTAAAGTTACCAAAAGCCAAACGTATTAAAAAAATATTTTTAGAAAGCAAAAAGATCACAAGCCCTTTGAATATGTTGTGGTATATTTTGAGACTCCCCCCCCCCCTTTTACTCCCCAATTACGCTATTTCCCGAGCCATCTCGGTCGCTGCTCCACCCCCTATGCCAATCCGGGGAGGGCTGCAGACTACCACATGCCTCCTCCGATACATGTGGAGTCGCCAACCGCTTCTTTTCACCTGACAGTGAGGAGTTTCACCAGGGGGACGTAGCGCGTGGGAGGATCACACTATTCCCCCCAGTTCCCCCTTCCGCCTGAATAGGTGCCCTGACCGACTAGTGCAGCGACCAGGACACATATCCACATCCGCTTCCCACCTGCAGACACGGCCATTTGTGTCTGTAGGGACGCCTGTTGGAGAGCACTCTACTGAGAGCTCTCCTCTGGTTGCCTTTTGCTCTTTGGTAGGTCAAAAAGGTAATTTGGCTGATTCATAGAAACAAAGTGAGGAATATTGGTCTTATAGTCTTATAAATATCCAATCATCCATCCATTATCCAAACCGCTTATCCTGCTCTCAGGGTCGCGGGGATGCTGGAGCCTATCCCAGCAGTCATTGGACGGCAGGTGGGGAGACACCCTCGACAGGCCGCCAGTCCATCACAGGGCCCACACACACACACATACACCTATTGGGAGAATTAAGTATGGCCGATTCATCTGACCTACATGTCTTTGGACTGTGGGAGGAAACCCACACAGACACGGGGAGAACATGCAAACTCCACACAGAGGAGGACCCGGGATGACCCCCCCAAGGTTGGACTACCCCGGGGCTTGAACCCAGGACCTTCTTGCTGTGAGGCCACTGCTCTAACTACTGCACCACCATGCCGCCCCTTATAAATACCACCAAGTAATAATGATAATAATAATAATAATTATCGTTTTGGTTCAATGTTTGGTTTATTTTTTAATAATAGTTCTGGTTTTAAGGAGATGAAGCATCTGAGCGGAATATATCTGACATCACTTTCAAATTTTATATAGATGGTGAGATGAAAATGTCCAGTATTTCATGACTGGTGACAGGTTAAGCCACATATTCTCCTCTGTGTGAATCCCTGACTCCTGTCTTTCTCTTCCAACTGGCCCAATGGATGGACCGTCAACTTGGCTTTTAAAACTGAAGATTTCTTAAAATGTTGTGTTATCATTACTAGAGACGACCTCGCCCGTGTCATGCCCGTTTAGCCCATAAACTGTTATCCCAGTATACTGAAGGAGAGACTGCTTGGGTGGAAAGGTACATAACCAGCAAAATAATTCAATAATTAAATACATACATACATACATAAATAAATAATAAACTTTATTTATGTAGCACTTTTCTAAACAAGGTTACGAAGTGCTTCACAGAACAAGATAAAATTGTTAAAAATGACAGATACAAAAACAAAAAAAACACATTGTCACAGAAATGAAAGCATTCATGAATATTTTGATACTGCAGACTAAAACCTGCACTATAGAGAAGAAAAATGTGGTCTGTTGGTAAATATTGGAGCTGAAGTTTTAATATGCTTCAGAATTTTCCTCTTTTTGTTGATGCAGAATAATTAACCAAAGTACCATTCAAGCTACAACATACAATCAATTCAATAAATTAATTCATAAATCCAGCATCACACTGTACCACTCCACTACAAACGTACTGCCAGTTCTCACATCCCCTGAAAACTGAAACTCCTCTGGAACATGGTCTGTGAACTAGAATGTTCTGGGTCCTCTGTAGTCCTCTGGTCTTCTCCAAGGAGATTCATGACTTCTGCTCCTTGACTATAGTGGTTAAAAGAACCACAATATGTTTTTGCCCGGGCTGCCAGAAATAATATTGTCCTGTAATTCCATATTCCATACTTTCTGCACCAAACCATCAATTACCCTATTCCAGAGGCTAGCTCGGCATGTTTCACTTTTAACACAATTATCTTTACATTGCTTTGTACACAATAAAAGCCCAATTCAGCCCAGCCTTTTCATTTGCAGTGCGACACACAATGCCCTCGTGTGTGCAGCAAATGAAAGCGAGCGGCGGGTTTTGAAAATGCAGTGTCAAACATTCTGATGGATTTCATTATGACGGCCTCCTCCACAGGCATTTCATCTTTTAATGTACTCTAAGAATAAGAGAGAAAAAAATACTCGTTTACTGAAATGGAAATCCCAAAATGTAGGGACCTAATCAATGAGTAGGTCCTGTCATCTGCTGGCGGCACCCCAAAACCGAAAGGAAAATGTAGGGGACGCTCACAACACAACACAACACGACACAACGCAACACAACACAACACAACACAATGCTTCTGCAATGCACTATATCTTTAAAGGGTACATAGAGCTGTGATTTTGCTATGTTTTCTCTCTCTCTCTGAGTGTGTATGCCAGAGAAAGATTGCACGAGAGAGTGAGAGAGCGAGAGCGAGAGAGACATTTGCATTTTTCAACAACACTTTAATAAAAATTACAAAAAAGTCACAACACAATAAGCAGGATAAAGACCAACATGGTCAGTAGCACCAGATTCACAGGATCCAGGTCATCTCAGTGCACTCCCAAAGATCAGCTCGTCACCGACAACACAGCGAAGCTCGTCTTTGTAGCACCACACACACTGCGAAAACCTTCCAGCTCTCCCGTCGTTTTGGAGTAGCAACAATCTACTTTTAGATGTGCTTTTAACGTTTTTTCTTTTAATAACACAAAAACAGCATCATCAGCCCCAGCTCCCTCCGCTCTGCTTCTTCTGCTCAGGTACACGGCCGTCTTTGTACTCCCCAGAATGAGATGAGGAAGCTGGCACCTGACCTTGTTTCTCTGACAGTACCTGTAGCCCACATGAACAGACTTCCCCAAACCACACAAACACATTTTCCTGCAATGCAAAACATGGCAGCAGTCGACAACATTAGGGGGAGAGGGAGAGAGAGGGGGGGGAGTAGGTGTGTGTGTGTGTGTGTGTGTGTGTGTGTGTGTGTGTGTGTGTGTGTGTGTGTGTGTGTGTGTGTGTGTGTGTGTGTGTGTGTGTGAACAATTCAGAGTGAGAGATTGAGTCTGTGCCTGTAAGTGCTTGGGCATTTGTTGGGAGTGGAGAGAATAATAAATGGAGCTGGTTGCTTTGCTGTAATGTGGAGCCACAGGGTCAGTTTTCAGTTCAATGCAGTGGCTCTTTTAAACCCAACTAAAACATGATGCTTACCTTGATGTGTCTCCTGGCTCAGCACTTTAACCCTGAGTGTCGGACCCACCAAGCGCCTGCTCCAAAGTAATATTGCTTATTCTTCTTCTTGTTGTGTGTGTGTGTGTGTGTGTGTGTGTGTGTGTGTGTGTGTGTGTGTGTGTGTGTGTGTGTGTGTGTGTGTGTGTGTGTGTGTGTGTGTGTGAATTGGCGGCACGGTGGCCCAGTGGTTAGCACTGTAGCCTCACAGCAAGAAGGTCCTGGGTTCGAACCCCAGGCCATCCCAGGTCCTTTCTGTGTGGACTTTGCATGTTCTCCCCGTGTCTGCGTGGGTTTCCCTCGGGTGCTCCGGTTTCCTCCCACCATCAAAAAGACAGGTTAGGGTTAATACTCCTGTCTGTGCCCCTGAGCAAGGCGATGGAAAGAAGAACTGGAGTTGGTCCCTGGCGCTGCAGCTGCTCACTGCTGCTATACAATAGGATGCAGAGGGGAACCCTTAGGGACTTCAGAGAAGGCCCAAAACATCAGCATTTTAAATGCTATATTTAAAATCTTTCATTTAATAATAATCCTCTCTTCTAATTCTAATTTTAGCCTTAGTTTCTATCAAGTTTGCTTCAGTAATGAAAGGGTTACTGTCCTGAAACCATGAAAATCGAGTCCAATCAGATTTTGTTGTTGTTGTCTCTTGGCAGAGAAAGGGTCAGCTGGCTGGCTCCCTCATTGGTTAGGACTGCTAGAAGTCCTGTGCTTCTGTGTTTATTTGGAAAGTGACAGGTGGATCAGCCAATCATATTTTGCTGTTGCAGTGGGTGGGACAAAAGAATATCTCCCTAGGACTTCTAGAAGTCCAGGCCTATCCAGATGTGGACTCACTCATATAAAAGAATACTGAGGAGTCATTACTTGTGGTTGACTGACTCTTTCATATTGGCGATCCAAATCTACTGGTTCACTTAAACGAATTGAACCGCACTTCACTAACTTTCGTCTGTGTATCAGACGAGTGCGATGAAGTTTACGAAGCATGGCTAAGGGAGGAGACGAGAGCGACGTTGTAGCTAGCTTGTTAGTGTTACCCTTCTGAAGGCGCGCTTTCGGGGAAAAGCAACAAGTGATTGGAAATGGAAGGCCAACTCCCGCTCTTGTCTCGCCTATGCTTCATCACCTCACCTGTCTGGTGTTGACCATCCCCGTATCCACCTCTTCAGTTGAGCGGTCTTTCTCGGCCCTGAAGCGCATCAAGACCCACACCAGAAACACAACGGGACAGGATCGACTGGGAGCTTTGACACTGATGTCCATGGAGAAAAAGGCCTTCTGATGGAGCTTAAAGCCAAGGACAAACTGCACGATGCTGCCACTGCCCACTTCACAAAGAAGGACCGACAGATGGACTTTATATTCAAGTAGCCTAATAAGGTAAGCTGCCTAATTTTATTTTACTCCAAATCAAAGCTGGCGTATTCATTTTACATATTGTGATGGCACTTCATAGCTGATTAATACCACACTTTGCTCATGTAACGTTAGGCCTACTATACTCATCATCAGGTCGAGTATCCTACTATACTCAATATTATGGTGTAAGGTTTGGCATATTTTGCATATGATTGTATTGCGACTTTGCTCATGGCATATTCTGCATGTGAAGGTTGATTTTTCTTTGCTCATGAAGTCTCTCTTGTTCATCATGAGCTGTATTTAGCTTTTCACAAGGATTAGGTTTTATCAGTTGTGAAACTACAAGCAAGTGTTGCTTGGATTTCAGATCCTGGCTTACGGTTTGGGGTAGGCTGTGAGAGTACGGGCTGTTGCACCGAGTGGATGACAGGCAGCAGCTCTGGGCATTGCTACCCCTGCACTTAACCTCTAAGGAAAACATTTCCATGGAAAGGAAATAGCTTGAGCCCTCTAGTTATTGTGTCTCCTCCGGGGCCTGACTCCAGACAACCCTCCTCTTCGTCACCGTCCCCCCAACCATGCCCCCACTCACAGCTGCCCTTCATACAATAAAGTGGACCACGGCATTTTCTTTTTTTCTTTTTTTTTGTTTTACTGTCGATCTTGTATGGCTGTGCTGGCAGCTAAAAGGACTCAAAACCATCAATAGATTACAAGAGGTATGATGACTAGCCATTGCTATGGGGAGGAAGAAAGCAAAAAGCAACCCTGACCCTGTGTAACCACAAATGTCTGTGTCATCACTGCAACAAAAAAAAAAGGAAAGACGAATTACAAAGATATTGCCATTTTCTAAATGTTTTCATGCAGAATCAACAATTCCTCCATCATCTGCCACTTAACCGGATCCTACGGGAAAAACATAGCGATCCACCCATCAGATCATGACTGCATAGACGCTGTAGCCTGTCTTCACAGTGAGTCTGCCTCTGTTTCCTCCCATTCCAAGCTCCAGCTGTGTGCCTGACACTGCTCTCATAACACTGGCCTGTCGCTGTTTACATATCTGAGCTCTTCGGCTTCCTAATAAAGCAGTGACATACTGAGATCAGGCTCTGGCCTCAAGAGAAACACTACAGTCTTTCTGCAATCTGCCCCGAACCCATATTTTAAACAAAGAGGAAATGGACTTCAGGATTTTATTTTATTTTTTTTAAATTTCTAGAGTAAATTCTGGTTAAAACACTTCCGCTCGTGTCATTTGAAAAAATAATGGTTGATATCCCCCTCCCCTTTCCTCCTCAATTGTACCTGCCCAATTACCCCAGCCCCTCTGCTGAGCCGGGGAGGGCTGCACACTACCACATACTTCCTCCGATACATGTGGAGTCGCCAGGCGCTTCTTTTCACCTGACAGTGAGGAGTGTCACCAGGGGGACATAGCACGTGGGAAGACCATGCTATTCCCCCCAGTCCCCCCCCCCCAATAGGCTCACCGGCTGACCACAGGAGGCGCTAGTGCAGCGACTAGGACACACACACCCACATCCGGCTGCCCACCCGCAGACACGGCCAACTGTGTCTGTAGGGACGCCCGTCCAAGCCGGAGTTAACGCGGGGATTGGAACCGGCGATCCCTGTGTTGGACTGCTATGCTACCTGGACGCCCCCCTGTTTTTTATCATTTCCATAGTAAATTCAAGACAAAACACTTCTGCTCTTGTGTCATTTAAAAATAATGGTTGATAATGTTTTTATATTACATGATGTGACATGAGAACAGATTCTATGGTGACTTTCTACAAAGATGGGAGTCAAAACTAGCCCATGGTCTTTTTAGGCTTTATTAATGTGACGATTCGTTTAAAGCTTGATAAGAGAAGATAAATGCAAGTTTAACACTCTTATCTTGTTGATTTCTATGGGCAGCCTTAAAATAGGCAGGCGTGTAATTTGGTTGGATCCTCTTCCTTCTCTGATCACCAGTGACGATACGAGTCCCCTCTCACAGAGCTTTGATCGCCGGGTTAAGCTCTGCCTAAGCGGCAGAGGCTAATGACTCCTCAGTCCCCCTAATGGAGATATAAGGGGAAGAAAATTGAGTCCTATAATCTTCTTTTTAGCAGTGAGCTGTGCCAGACCAAGGTTAACTGTGGCCTTCACGTTGTAATGTGACTCTGTACAGTTGCATGAAATTGATCAGAGATCAGATTAGCAGTCGGATATTGAACAGGCTTGGATGGACGAGAAACGTAGGGGAGGAAGCAGGGCTGCTCCCACTCCCCTCAGTATTTACAGACACTGTGTATTATTGATTGGTGTGTAGGGGAATTCTCTGACTCACAGTAAGACAAGGCTGGCAGACGGGGTGATGTGTGTTCTTGCTAGCTACACACAAACACAACACTACACTACACACACACACACACACACACATACACTCTTATACTTCTATAAGTACCCCACTTTGACTACTTTCATTCCCTAGCCCTTAGCCTTAACCATCAGAACTACATGCTAAACCTTAACCCTTACCCTAACCTTAACCTAATCCAATTTATAATCTTAACCCCTAAATCCAAAGCCTCACCCTAAAATAGACCCTTAAAGAAGTGAGGACCAGCCAAATCAAATCAAATCAAATCAAATCAAATCAAATCAAATCAAATCAAACTTGATTTATATAGCACCTTTCATGCAAGAGTGCAATACAAGGTGCTTAACAATATAATGAGAAATCAACAATACAATGAAAATACTACTACTACTACTTCTACTATTACTACTTTTGGCTGTTCCTGTTAGGGGTCACCACAGTTGATCACCTGTTTCTATCTCTTCCTGCCCTCTGCATCTCCCCTTGTCACACCAATAACCTGCATGTGCTCCCTCACCACATCTATAAACCTCCTCTTTGGCCTTCCTCTTTTCCTCTTGCCTGGCAGCTCCATATTCAGCATCCTTCTCTCAATATGCCCAGCATCTCTCCTCCACACATGTCCAAACCATCTCAATCTTGCCTCTCTTGCTTGGTCTCCAAACCGTCCAACTTGAGCTGTGCCTCTAATATAATCGTTCCTAATCCTGTCCTTCTTCATTACTCACAATGAAAATTTTAGCATCTTCAGTGCTGCCACCTCCAGCTCCACCTCCTGTCTTTTCTTCAATGCCACTGTCTCTAAACCACACAACCTAGCTGGTCTCACTACCATTTTGTAAACCTTCCCTTTAACTCTTGCTGGTACCCTTCTGTCACAAATCACTCCTGACATGCTTCTCCACCCACTCCACCCTGCCTGCACTCTCTTCTTCAGCTCTCATCCACACCCCCCATTACTTTGAACAGTTGACCCCAAGTATTTAAACGGCCTATTTTATTATCAAATTCAGACTGTAAATTGATCTCTAAGGCCCTAACTAACAGGCTTGGCCAATATTTGCCACAATTAATAAATCCAGACCAGAGCGGCTTTATTTTGAAACGCTGATCAGCTAACAATTCATGTAGGCTCCTTAACATTATCCACTTAACAAAATCTAAAACTGTCTTTAAAGGGAGTTGGTCATGAGGGAGGCGCTGATGAGGAAAGTGACCGAGCTGGCTTCTGCATCTATGTCTGTCATGAGTGTGGGTCCTGGGCCTCATGGACAAAGGAGAGAAAGCGTGGGATTGAGTCGGAGTTGGAGAGATCTGGTTAGGTGGGCTTTGGTGGGGGTGCCTGCATGGCTGGGGAATGTGTATCGTAGAGTGCAAGCGGCTTCGTTGAGAAGATTGGTTAAGGTCTGACTGCTGTGAGAATAACATGACTGGAGCAGAATCACTGTTGAGTAGATCGTCAGATGAACCGGATGGATTGATTTGCAGTTTGGGAACCATGGTGAGTTGGTTTTTTGATTTATTTTCCAAAGTAGTATTAGTCTGCTTTGAATTAATGGGATCAAGCCCAGGTGTGAAGCATGGTCTGTCATGGTGTGAACAGAGATAAATGGTGCTGGATGGGTTAACTAGGTATGATGATGATGATGATAATAATAATAAATTTTATTTATATAGCACTTTTCTAAAGGTAGGCTTGTCAGGAGATTAGAGGAGTGGTTGAGGCATAGCCCTGCTCCCCAACCTTAGTTAACCAGTACACTTCATTTGCGAGAAATTAGGTGACGCCACAAATTGATAAGATTAATGCATTGAACCAGTATATCAATAGGGCTGATGCCACTGGGTGATAAAGAGATGTCAAGTTGTGTATCATCAGCATAGCTATGATCATTAAAATTAATCCCGTGGTCTCAGATGATATTTCCCAGTTGCAGCATATAGAGACTGAACAACACAGGTCAAGTCATGTCAAGTCTATTTTATTTGTATAGCCCACTACCACAAATTACAAATTTGCCTCAAGGAGCTTTACAGCAACACAACATCCTGTCCTTAACCCCTCGCATCAGATAAGGAACAACTCACCCCCACTCCATGAGCGTCCCTCCTGAAGCTCCATGCTCGGTGGATGAGGATGATTTCCCCCGGCGGACGAGCGCCGATCGTTGGTACACCACCAGTGGCTGCACTCCCCTGCTGGAACCTCCACACAAGCTCAAGGCCCATTTGTAGGAGAACCGTAGGGAAGACAGGCTCCGCGACTTCACACACACACACACACACACACACACACACACACACACACACACACACACACACACACACACACACACACACACACACACACACACACACACACACACACACACAGGAGTATTAATCCTAATACATATGGTCTTCATCCGTCCTCCTCTCTTTCAGGGTCTGGATAAGAGCGGCCTATCATTATAAGAGAGGCATTGGCATGGCGCCAATTGCAGCAATTAAGCAGACCGTGCCAAGATTAGCAAGATTAGCTTCCTCCAGTGGAAGGGCTAACATGATTAATACAAGCAAGAAATTACGATCTATCACTTTCTGTACACACATAGAAATATATGACATATATATCTATATATCTCTATCTATCTATCCACACACACACACACATATATATATATATATATATATATATATATATCCACACACACACACACACACATATACGGTGGGGAAAATAATTATTTGACCCCTTGCTGATTTTGTAAGTTTGCCCACTTACAACGAGTGCAACAGTCTATAATTTTAAGCATAGGTTCATTTTAACAGTGAGAGACAGAATATGACCAAAAAAAGTGGAATAAGACGTTGTATGAATTTTATGAATTTATTTGCATATTTTTGGTCCAAAATAAATATTTGAACCCCTGGACAAACACTATGTTAATATTTAGTAGAAAAGCCATTATTGGCCAGCACAGATGTCAAACGGTTTTTATAGTTTCTGACAAGGTTTGTGCACATTTCGGCAGGGATGTTGGCCCACTCCTCCCTGCAGACAAGCTCCAAATTGTTCAGGTTTCGAGGCTGTCGCATGGCAACCCAAATTTTAAGCTCCCTCCAAAGATTTTCGATTGGATTCAGGTCTGGAGACTGGCTAGGCCTTTCCAGAAGCTTGATGTGCTTCTTCAGCCAGTCTTTGGTTGCTTTGGCGGTGTGCTCTGGGTTGTTGTAGTGTTGGAACACCCATCCACGACCCATCTTCAGCGCTCTCACTGAGGGAAGGAGGTGTTGGTCCAGAATTCCACGGTACATGGCCCCGTCCATCCTCCCCTCAATGTGATGGAGTTGTCCTGTCCCCTTGGCTGAAAATCACCCCCAAAGAATGATGTTGCCACCCCCATGCTTGACGGTGGGGATGGTGTTCTTTGGGTTGTACTCCGTGTTCTTCACCCTCCAACCACGGCGAGTTGAGTTGAGCCCAAACAGTTCTATTTTGGTCTCATCCGACCACATCACCTTCTTCCAGGCCTCTTCTGAGTCGTCCAGGTGTTCATTGGCGAACTTAAGACGGGCCTGTACATTTGCCTTCTTCAGCAGTGGGACCCTGCGTGCACTGCAGGATTTTAATCCATGACGGCGTAGTGTGTTACTAACCGTTTGCTTTGTAACTGTGGTCCCAGATGCCTTCAGGTCATTAACCAGTTCCCCCCTTGTGGTTCTGGGATGATTCCTCACCGTTCACATGATCAGGGACACCCCAAGAGGCGAGATCTTGCGTGGAGCCCCAGACCGAGGGAGGTTGGCGGTGGTGTGGTGTTCCTTCCATTTCCTGATAACTGCACTGACAGTTGTTACTTTCTCTCGAAGATGCTTTCCAATTCTCTTGTAGCCCTTCCCAGCCTTGTGCAGGTCTACAATCTTGTCCCTGGTGTCCTTAGACAGCTCTTTGGTCTTGCCCATGATGGAGATGTTGAAATCTGATTGATTGGGTGTGGACAGGTATCTTTTGTACAGGTAACGAGGTGATGCAGGTGTATTTTATGTGGGTAATTAGTTGGGATTGGGGGTGCATCTTAAAGAAAAACTAACTGGTTTGTGGGAGCCAGAATACTTGCTGTTTGGTAGGGGATCAAATACTTATTTTTCTAAATCAGATGGTTATTAATTTTTATAAATTCATATGATGTGATTTTCTGGAATTTTCTTTGGGATTCCGTCTCTCACTGTTAAAATGTATATATGATTAAAATTATAGACTGTTGCATTCTTTGTAAGTGGGCAAACCTACAAAATCAGCAAGGGGTCAAATAATTATTTTCCCCACTGTATATATATATATATATATATATATATATATACACACACACAAACACACACATATATATATATATATAATACTGGCAGATTTTAAACTTCACAAGGAAGGACAGATTCACACACACACACACACACACACACACACACACACACACACACACACACACACACACCCATTCTCTCTCTCGCTCTCTCTCATGCACACTCGTTTCTATCACACATTTTACCAAATCCCTCGTTGAAACCAGCCTATTACCAGAGGAGATGTGAGCTCTGAGTGCTGCGGTATGGTGCAGGGGACTTCCCAGCTGCGATGCAGCAGAGTTGTGGCTGGTGACCGGGTTCACTCCATCCTCGCGATTCCACCTTGCAGAGGCTAACAGCACATTAAGCCTTTCAGTCACCTGGGGTTGCCTTGCAGTGAAAGCCTACATACTGCAGAGGTGGGCTTTGTGAGATGGTTGACAGGCGAAGAGAAACTGCTCACCACCAGTCACTTTGGAAACACAACACCTTAAAGATGAGAGAGAAAATCTCACTGTGCCGGGAACATGGTACACACGAGAGTGAATGATGTTCAAAGTTTAATTCCACGTTTTTTTTATAATCCCAATTTTTTTTCATAGTTTCTGGCATAGTTTAGGCCACTCACTGGCTTCATTGCAAGTAGAATAAAATAAGACTAAGAAAAAGAGAGATTAACTCTTGTCGGTCAGAGATGAGGCTCTCATTGTGGGGATTTTGGATATTGTACCGACTCTGGGCACAACCTCACAACAGCACCTTATGGGGCGCAAGCATCAGACATGTTCCAATGATTCCAATGTAACCAAATTATGTAACTCACGTATTTGGAAGTGAAAACAAAAGTGCAGTTTGGGTTTATCAACAACGATTGAGCACACTAATGAGCTATCTCTCCTGGTTCAACTTGCAAGAAGGGCTATCTTACCATCAGAGGTGGCAAAACAAGGTCCAGAAAATAAAGGTCCGAATCATGTCTTTGCTCCAGCAATATACAAAATCAACTGATTTTTGTTAACAAGTTTCCCCTGTACTTAACTGAAGAGTAGTGTTGATTGAAATCAGCTATAGTGGTGCTTGAAAGTTTGTGAACCTCTCGCAAGTCCACTTACTCGATCTCCCACTCCATATGGGAGATGGAGCAACGAGGAAGCTGCCATCCAACTGGCTATGGCGTTGGAGGGAAAGACTTTGCAGGTGCTCCTCGACTTAGCCCCAGTGGAGCAGCAGGACCTCCAAGCTCTGACCATGGCACTGGAGAGGCGATCTGGGCAATGACCCTTCACTGACCAGAGCAGGGAGCAACTAGCCAGCCACCGCAGCCAAGAGGGAGAGAGCCTGGGTACCACGGACGTGCAGCTACATGCCCAACACGGGTATCTGCAGTTCAACACAGCTGCCCAAGAGGAGCTGGTCCTCCACACCTTCCTGCGGGGGCTCACGCTGGAGTAGTGGCGCCAGCAGGTTCACCTTGCCATGCCCCAGTCCTTCAGTGAGGGAGGAAGGGGTAGAAGAGGTCTACGAAGTTCGGCTTCCACCACAGCAGTCTCGGTGATGGCCTCCAAACTCCAGGCGATATCCACCCCGACTGGCTGACTGCTGTTACTGGTATGACGAGCCTGGTCCAATAGCCCACGACTGCCCAGCACCGGCGCCGAAAGCCAGAGTCACCTGGCCAGCAGAGAAATGACAGCAAAGTGGCCTAGTAAGGGGACTGCCACTCCAGTCTCCAGCCCCCCCCCCTTCAAGGTAGACAAAAGCACTCTCATCACAGCCCCAGTCCATATACTACTCACATCTCAACCTCTCTGGCTCCAGCAACCCCAAGGCTCTCTTTTCCACAATAAACTTCTCAAACCCAGTGAAATTACCACCAGTTCCTTCACAGTTCACAAGTGCAACTCTTTCATTTTTCAAAACTAAAATGTATACTATCTACAGCAACCTGACCACCTTCCCCACCCTCCCCACCTTTCCACCCGTCTCTTTACCACTCAGCCCTGTCAAAGTTCTCTCCTGTTTCCTCAAAGGAGCTGTCATTCCTTTTGGCAGGAATGAGAAGCTCCACTTCTTCTGTACTGAATCCCATCCAATCTTGTTAAGGACTGTCTTCCAGCCATCTCCGCACTCATCACGGAAATCCTTGACTCCTCCTTCAGCTCTGGTTCAGTCCCCCTTACACTTAAACTGGGTGCTGTCACCCCATCCTTAAAAAACCTGGACTCAACCCCAATATCATAAGCAACTTTCGGCCCACCTCCAATCTCCCCTTTCTTTTGAAAATACTAGAATGTGTTGTCGCCTCTCACCGCAAAGCTCAGCTCATCTCCAATGACCTGTTCGAACCATTTCCATCTGGTTTCTGCTCACAGCACAGTACAGAAACAGCCCTCCTTAAAGTCTCAAACGACCTCCTCCTCTCAAAGACTCTGGCCACCTCAGCATTCTCATCCTCCCTCGACCTCACTGTAGCTTTCGACACCATCAACAACACCGTTCTTCTCTCGCACCTTGAATCATCCCTCAACATCACCAGTACTTTCCTCTCCTAGCTAGTCATATCTCACAAACAGACAACAGTTCATCAGCATCAACAACTGCGCCTCCTTCACCACTTCTCTGTCCCAAGGCATCCCCCCAGAGTTCGGTGCTTGATCCCCTCCTGTTTATCCTTTACATGCTGCCCCTTAGTAACATACATCGTCATGGTCTCCACTTCCACTGCTATGCCACTGGTACCCAGCTCTACATTTCCACTAAATCCATCACCACCACAACTTACTCCAGTCTGGCCAGCTACCTGACTGAAATTAAATCATGGATGCAAGCTAACTTCCTCAAACTAAATTGTGATAAATCATTTTTGACAGCAACATCTCCTTTGAGCATCACATCAATCAAGTCACAAGAACTGCCTTCTTTCCACCTAAAAAACATAGCTCATCTCTGCCCATCACTCTCCTTCTCTGCTAATGAAACGTTGATCTATGCCTTCGTCACATCCAGAATCGACTACTGCAACAGCACTCGCTATGGCTCATCATCCAAAGTCCTAAACAAACTCCAGTACATCTAGAACCCTGCTGCTCGACTGCTCACCTACTCCTGCTCCCGTAACCACATCACCCCTGTCCTCTACAACCTCCACTGGCTCCCTATCCCACACTGGATCCAATTCAAAGTGCTTCTCCTCAGCCACAAAGCCCTGCATAGTTAGCCCCGCTCCTTCCTCACCGACCTGCTGCACTACCATACTCCTTCCTGCGGCCTTCACTCCTCCGATGGCAACCCCCCCGTCTCCGCCACAAAGGACTTGACTAAGCACCGGACCCGGGGCCTTCTCCATAGCTGCCCCCTGTCCATGTTCAAATCAGAATTGCTTTTAATGTATGATTAATGATGTGTCACATATTGTTTGTGTGTTGCTTTTATGTTTATTCTATCTCATGTAAAGTGTCTTTGTGTACCTTGAAAAGCACCATACAAATAAAATTTATTGTTATGTACATGATGCAACCTGATTTCAAAATCAGTTAGGGTTTTAAAACTCCTGTAGTCTGATTTAGGCTTTAGTTTGTTCCTCTCTGAGTTGCAAGCTTCTTATGAAGTGATTTGTCAATTTTTCAGCAGGAAACAGCTTATCAATTCTTCTGGCTTCATAAGAGCTCAGGCTTTAGCCCTATATCATTTAAAATTTGATGAGGTGGAAACGCCATTCGCACTACATATTAACTAGCATGCATACACAGTAAAATCCTGAGTGTTCATTTAACTCTGAGAGTGTAGAAATGGACCCGAGAGGATCCATTTGTACATCGGAGTTAAATGAACACTCCGTTTTTTACTCTGTAGGCTTTCAGCAAAAATCAAATACGAACAAAACACAGAGGAAAGCTGAAAATACACAACTATTCCACTTTATTAATTTTATTGTTCATACACCTGTTATTGCTCTTGATCTCCCTGACACACGAGTTGTTGAGAAAAGCCCTTGTTTCTGTGAAGTATGCATTGACCGTGGGCACTTAGCGCCTCAATATATTGAGACAAACCCTCTCTCTCCTCAACTTCTCTCTTTAGCTTTCAATTCATTGACATCTCCACTCGACTCCTATGTAGTTCACACCAGTGCACTTAATTTAATATAGTACTATTAATTTAGTACTACTGCTGCATGTATGACACCCCTCTGCTAGAATATACTGGAAAACGGAGGCGTGATGGGTATTTGTTTGACACCATCATCAACAATGGAGTCTGCATACTCTTTTTCATCAACATCAGATAGGCCATGGAGTAACAAACAGATGATATTCAGTATTTCTCTACTTTTTGACTCCTCCCTGTTTTCAACCTTTCATATTTCCTTTACTTAAAAAATAACTCAAGAACAAAAGAGGTGAGGATCCCCTCCCCCTTTTCTCCCCAATTGTACCCGGCCAATTACCCCAATCTTCTGAGCCATCCCGGCCGCTGTTCCACCCCCTCTGCCGATCCGCGGAGGGCCCCAGACTACCACATGCCTCCTCCGATACATGTGGAGTCGCCAGCCGCTTCTTTTCACCTGACAGTGAGGAGTTTCGCCAGGGGGACGTAGCACGTGGGAGGATCACGCTATTCCCCCCAGTTCCTCCTCCCCCCTGAACAGGTGCCAACAAGAGGAGGCGCTAGTGCAGCGACCAGGACACATACCCACATGCGGCTTCCCAGCCGCACACACGGCCAATTGTGTGTGTCGGGACGCCCGACCAAGCCGGAGGTAACACGGGGATTCGAACAGGAGATCCACGTGCTGGTAGACAACAGAATAGACCGCCACGCCACCTGGACACCCCCCAAGCAGTGAGGATTTGTAATGACATGTTCCGTTAACAGTCATGCACTGGTTAAACAAGGCTTAACCACAGTAAGCAAAACAGAGCATGTTCAGACCTCACCCTACCTGGAGAAGAAATGGAGAAAGATAGCATTAACACCATGTTCTGGAGCCTGAGAATGGATTATCAGTAAAGTTCTCACCGAAAGCTGATGTTTTATGGCATGTGATGTACATATCAGCTTGATTTAACCTGGGAATATTTTTTGGAGAAAAGACCATCATTAAAAACCTCACAAGGTCAGAGCCATTCTGGAGAAAATCGATCTGCAAAATTATTTTCCCTGAAGACCTCTTCCATTCCCTCGTTATCGCTCCATTTCATTACTTTCCAGCCCGAGGTTCTTTTATAGCACACAATCTTTGAATGGACGCACCATTCAGACAGATGCAAATCTTGGTTTAGGATTCACTACATTCGTTGGGGGTTTACTCCAAAATGCTCTCCTCCTATTTTTTTTTTCCAGCACTGGTTCACAAAAACTGAAGAAAACATAAGATGCCAAAAGTGTAACACAAAACCTTCAAAAACCTTCCCAGTCTTGGTAAATATAGAAAAAAAACATACACCGACACAAGTCGCTGTGCAGAAACACCAACAAAATGTGCTCAACTCTCTCTTATCCAAAGGAATTGAATCAAGTACAACTGGAGTTGGTTATATATCCGTGAAGACGTTTCGCCTCTCATCCAAGAGGCTTCATCAACTCCAGTTGCACTTGATTCAATTCCTTTGGATAACTATGACCTGGATGAATGAGAACATTCACAGTGAACTCTCTCTTCCATTTCTTCCTTTCTCTGACTTCCTTGTTCTTTTCTTTCTGTTTCTCAACCCGTCAGGTACTTCACAGAAGGTGGGGCTCTTCCCAACCAAACAACATCTCAGCCCATCGCGGACCATGGCATTATTGCTGAAGCCACATTCTCCCTAGTCTGCTGGCAGGGCTGCCATTTTCACCATAGTTTGTATTAGAGTAAAGCATCATACAAAACAATATTCTACCGTTGACCACTATAGCAAAAATAAAACGTGATCCCTTGTTGGCTTTTAATTCTATAGTGTAGTCTAAAATTCACAGTGCAAGGTTGTTACACGTCTTTCTGCTCAATCCTCTACTCGCTAAAAAGTACATCCGATATTTAATTTCGCCATAAAGATACTACAATCTGTCCGTGGGCTAATAATTTAAACAATAATTATTTCCCAGTAATGGATTCACGTTATGTCTGTATTGTGTCTCGTGTGGAAGGACTAAGTAACAGTCTTGACTTCCAGCCCTACATAGGAGCAGGGATGCCATGTAGCGTATTGCATTAAAGTGTGATTTAAAGGAAGGCAATCACAGTTTTCAACATCATCTCTATATATGTTGTCGGGGTAACAGGCCTCCAGTAGCAGGACGTTTGAGCGGTGCAGAGAGGGAGCGGAGTGGCCTAATTTGGCCTGGAGGCAGGAGCGGCTTTGTTGAAAGTCGGAGCGTCAGCGTTCTCCCTCGTGCTGACGCCACTCCATCAGATGAGTGACGTCTTCAGTCGGCCATATCCTCAACGTATACCTGAGCCCTTGGCAAGAACGCGTACTCTTTTTTCTTTTTTTTCCCCCCTTTTTCTTCCAATTGTACTTGGCCAATTATCCTCACTCTTCCGAGCCGCCCCGCTCACTGTTCCACCCCGCTCTGCCGATCCGGAGAGGGCCCCAGACTACCATATGCCTCCTCCGATACATGTGGAGTCACCAGCCGCTTCTTTTCACCTGACAGTGAGGAGATTCACCAGGGGAACGTAGCACGTGGGAGGATCACGCTATTCCCCCCAGTTCCCCCTCCCCCTCGAACAGGCGCCCCGACTGACCAGAGGAGGCGCTAGTGCAGCGACCGGGACACGTACCCACATCCGGCTTCCCACCCGCAGACACGGCCAATTGTGTCTGTAGGGACGCCTGACAAAGCCGGAGGCAACACGGGGATTTGAACCGGTGATCCCCGTGTTGGTAGGCAATGGAATAGACCGCAATGCTACCCAGATGCCCCAAAATGCGTACTATTAAAACAGTCAACCTGTAAAAAATATGCTCACATCTCTTCTATCATTTCAAACTGGCTCATTCAATGTTTTGCTTCTAAAGTGGCATATGTAGCGATATTAATTTCCTTGTGGATTGTAGGCCAGTTAAATGTGAAATTAATTATTGATGCATTGGAGCAGTTGATGCATAGATACATAGGGGCTTGCCTCACACTTGTGTGGGCTACGTAAAGCCAATTTGTTAGGGCTGCATGCATATTCAGCTAGTTCCGTAAACAGGAGATTTTTATGAAAACAAAATGAATATTTGTTTATCGCTTTCATTTCATTCGGTTCTTGTGCAGCCGTGGTGGTGGTATAGGCTATCCTGCAGACGACGATCAACGTTGGTAAGGGCGGGAAATGCGTTGGCATGGTGATAAGAAAAGACTAATGGTTTTCTAACACTGATCTATAATGTAGCGAATTTGCGGGGCAGTCCGGGAACCGCCAGAACCGGGACGCGAACCTGTGTCTCCCACTCTGCAAGCGACAACGTTAACCAGTCGACTAAAGGGTCCTACCCGTTAGTCAAGGACCAACTTGTCTACTTATCCATGCACATTACACTAATAACCGCTGTTCATTATAAACACTGATCTATATGAATATTTTATTATAGATCAGTGGTTTCAAGCCGCGGAGCAGACATGAGATGGGGGTTTCTCTCGTGAGGGGGCAAAGCGTGAGCACAGAGCAGCAGACAGAAAACCTGGAGCGGAGTGACTACAGACTGCGCAGAGTGAGGAGTGGAAGCTGCTGCCGCTCCGCTCCACTCCAACACCTTGATTAGTAGCCACAGTCCTAAGCAGTCGTGTGTGTGTGTGTCTCTGAAATACCGATGAAATTGTGCGTACAGGCTTCGGACAGTGCTAGCTAGCTGTCACTGGTGGAAAACCTGTGACCAGCTGTCTTTATTTGGCATTCGCTAAAGCTGCACGTAGCGTTGTTATTTCCATTTTCTTATCCGACCAGCCTATTTCAGTGTGACCCACAGAAGGGAGCGGCAAACCAGGAAGTGCAGTTTTCACATCGGCCTGCCAGTGATGCCACTTTTATTTTTTTTTGCAAAATTTTGGCAGTGTTTCAAAGACACACAGAAGACTGCTCAGTATTATGCCTACTAACGGGATGTTATCCGGAAAACAAATATATAGAGATAATCTTGAAATTTTGATCGTTTCCATTTGACAATTTAGTGTAACGTCTCCATCCTCCTAGCTCCGCTGGGGGACGCCGGGGTCTTCTTGGCTGCTGTCCAGCAGTTCATCGTCAGAGAAGCTGATGTGCAGGCAGGTATCATTAATAGGCGAGGAGAAGGACAGCGAGTGGTCGTAGTTATCCGATTGCGTGGTGATGTCGGGGGGCGCAGCGGGACACGTCGCCGAAGAGGACGGATCCATTTCACCCCCGTATTCTGGGGGACTGTCGCAGCCGCTCGAGGCTGTCAAGAACGTCACCCGATCCCCAAACAGGTCATCGTCGTCGCGCAGCGGCGAGAGTAGGGACTTGGTCTCGGAGCGCACCCCCGAGTCTTCGCTGGCGGAGCAGGAGCCGCTCTCTCCATTGCTGAGGGAGTGGAAGTCGGCAGACGAGAGGGAGCAGGGGGTGATGTCTGGGAAGGACAGACTGCTGCTGTGGCTGGGAGCCACGTCGTTGCCGCTGACCTCTCCAAGCACGGGGACGGCGGCGGGTTCTGACCCGGGAGACATGGTCCGGCTGGCTCGCTTGCGGTTCATGGACGGCGGAGGAGGGTCCAGCTTTGGGATGATCTGTTTACACCTGTCAGACAGAAAAGAAAAGGAACACTTAGTGGTGTTCTCCAAAATAACTTGGTTTTTTTGTGGCTTTTCTCCCCAATTGTACTTGGCCAATTAACCTATTTTTCAAGCCATCCTGGTCGCTGCTCCACCCCCTCTGCCAACCTGGGGGGCGGGGGGCTGCAGACTACCACATGCCTCCTCTGATACATGTGGAGTCGCTAGCCACTTCTTTTCACCTGACAGTGAGGAGTTTCACCAGGGGGGGGGACGTAGCGCGTGGGAGGTTCACGGTATCCCCCCCCCCCGAACAGGCACCCTGGCGGACCGACCAGCGGAGGTGCTAACGCAGTGACCAGGACCACATCCGGGTTCCCGCAAACACGGCCAATTGTGTCTGTAGGGACACCCGACCAAGCAGGAGGTAACACAGGGATTCGAACTGGTGATGCCCATGTTGGTAGGCAACGGAACAGACCGCTATGCTACCCGGATGCCATAACTTGTTTTAACTAACAGGCTGAGGCTTGTCAATTCATCAATATTCAGAATAACTGCCTCACATTATTTTTTTCACCAGATTAAGCTCAACATAATCACTTCGACTTGTTTTCCTTCCAGTGATGCGCCCTTGACTTAAAGCGAATAAACTAACGCCAGACTGTGTGCTCCCGCATTGAGCGGTGAATGGTTAGTACTATTCATAGTGTGCAGTGGGAAGATCCATGTCACGATACGAGAAAGGCTTCTTCATACCAAGCAGATGCCTTTAAAAGGGTGGAAATAAGCCTCTCAGTGCACATTTTCAACACTGATTTTCTTAAACTCAGCACGTTGTGCCGTAAGCTGTTAGCAGACGGATGAAAGCAGCTCTTTTCTCTCTATTGTTACGGTTGTTCATGAACTTATCTCCATACCACAGCTCCGCTGTTACCACATGGAGATAGAGAGAAAGTCAGCAAGACAGGGAGAGCAGTAAATGCAGAGGCCTCCCCCTCCTCTGCTGATAGCACTGAGCAACCCCACACACACACACACACACACACACACACACACACTATAAATAGCTGCACTGCAGTCTCCCTGATTGTACCACAGCAAAGGCATCAAACACACACCCACCCACACCCACCCACCCACAATCACGATCTTTTTTTGGAAAATAAGCACACACACCAACCCACTAACAAGCTCTGGTTCCTCCCCGACTCCTCCCATTTACAATATTCTGGTATCCATTAACTTGGTTCACTCATAAGATCTGGTCTGCGGCTGAAGCCTGGTCTCGGTAATGAACTTAGGGCTCATGATCGGTCCATATATTTAGTCCGCGTCCATCGGAGACATCAACGGCATGAACGCTAGATGTTATAATAGTGCAGTATGCATCACTTGAGGAAACAACATCCTGCTCCAGGGATGATTCGCCTCATTTTCCCTCACTATTACAATAGTTCTGCTATGCTGCTTATACTGACATACGGCTTTCAGTTGCATTCTGTCGTGTCTCAGTCTGTTGTCGAAAGTGGGTGTTGGTGTGTTGCCTAGAGTTACTGAGATTTTTACTGAGGTATCTGGATCCCAAACAAGACTATAAAATAATGTTTCATTGTGTGGCAGACTGCCTCTCCGCTCTCCAGTCCGATTTCCATACGTTGACTCAGCAGTCCTCTTCTCTGTCACAATGCTAATAAGCCTCTCTCCTCTCTCCATCCCATCTTTCCACTACCATCCCCTTCTCCGTCTCCTCTACTCGCGCTCCTTTGTATATTCTGTCTGCCTAAGATTTCTCTCTTATCCACTCGTCTATGATCTTGGAGAGATGAATTAATATCTGCTGAAAAAATAAACTTTAATCCGGGGCATCCAGGTAGTGTAGCAGTCTCTTCCGTTGCCTATTGATTTTACCCCTGATAAAGTCTATAGGCGACACTGTCCTTCCTAATAACTCTGTGACTGTGTGGACATTAAAGTAGCTGTCAGGTGTGCTGCGCCAAGGTAAATTACGCTGCCCCCCCCCCAAAAAAAATTGTTAGCACCAGCCACCACTGCTACCAACCATGGGGATCGCCAGTTTGACTCCCCGTGTTACCTCCAGCTTGGTCGGGCGTCCCTACAGACACAATTGTCCGTGTCTGCGGGTGGGAAGCCGGATGTGGGTACGTATCCTGGTCGCTGCACTAGTGCCTCCTCTGGTCGGTCGGGGTGCCTGTTCGGGAGGGGGGGGGGATAACGTGATCCTCCCACGCGCTACTTCCTCCTGGTGAAACTCATCACTGTCAGGTGAAAAGAAGCGGCTGGTGACTCCACATGTATCGGAGGAGGCATGTGGTAGTCTGCAGCCCTCCCCCGGATCGGCAGAGTGGGGTAATTGGCTGGGTACAATTGGGGAGAAAAAGGTTGAAAAAAAACTGTTTAATCCCAAACACTGAACCACAAAGAGCCAAAATATGAAATAAATATGGACTCCTAAAATGTTCGAGCTTTAATATCAAAACTGTTTTTGTTCAATCAGTGCTTGAAGTTCTGTGCTGGATCAGGACTGGATCACGACACGAAAACACATTTCAAAATGCTGACATGCAGCGCTTACGAACGACTCCCAAAGCGACAACAGAGTTTAGAAGGTGAGAGAAGTTCTGGTTAAGGTGGACAGAAATAGATGCTTCAGAAATTAAACTCCATTTTCATGGGGAGTCAAACACAAGCGAGGTCCCTGATTTGTAATGGAAGTCTTGTTCTCCCTGATGGAGGGAAATTTGATTTACTATGATGTAACTCATGCAAACATACACAAACACAATTGCAAATATGCCGATCAACTACATGTCAGCCTGGAGTGACTGGGTATGTGAATGATGGACAACTCACATGCTCTCGCTGTGGTTGCTCATTGGGACTCAGCTTATTTAGACTCGAGACCAGGGATGGGCAACATGATCCAGAGATGGCCGGTGTGGATGCAGGTCTTTGTTCAAACCAAGCAGTTACACACCTGAGTCTATCAGTCAATCAATAGTCTTTGCTAAGGACCTTGATTTGTAGACTCAGGTGTGTAACTGCTTGCTTGGAACAAAGACCTGCACCCACACCGGCCCTTTCTCGATCATGCTGCCCATCCCTGAGCTAGATAGAGGCATCTCAAGGATCTGATCTTCTTACAGCACTATTTTTTTGTAAAAACCATAAGAGATAATTGTCTGGATGTTTGATAATGATGCAGTATCGTCAATGATGAAATCAGCCAGAACATCAATCCAGGCTACAGACATCACAGGTTTAACTTAAATATCTGGCAGAAAGGGAGAATGACGCTCCTGCTGACTGGGGTGCACTACTTATTGCTAGATTTCACCCCAAGTACCTTGCCTTATGTTTGGAGAGGTAATGCTTAATGCAAAAAAATAATATTTTCTATTTGGGTGTGATTTCAGACTCTTTAAGGTTGTCGGTTTAAGGCGACAATCTCTGTTCCACTCAACCGCCATATAACATACTGTTGTACAGTAGACTGGAGGTCCCTAATTCCCTTAGCCTGAAGCTACTACTACTACTACTACTACTACTACTTTCAGCTGCTCCTGTTAGGGGTCGCCACACCGTTTCCATTTCTTCCTGTCCTCTGCATCGTCCTCTGTCACACCAGCCACCTGCATGTCCTCCCTCACCACATCCATAAACCTCCTATTTGGCCCTCCTCTTTTCCTCTTCCCTGGCAGCTCCATATTCAGCATCCTTCTCCCAATAGACCGGGCATCTCTCCTCCACACATGTCCAAATCCCCTCAATCTTGCCTCTCTTGGGACTGGCACTATGAATGCACTGGCCTGTGCATCCTCAGTGGCTGGGTTAGCCTGAAGCTAGACAAGCTAGACATATATCTATCTGGATAGAGATATCAAAACGGCAGAGAGATTTAATATCATTTATCTCGTACACAAACTACACACACACACACAAGTACAAACAGGCTAATCAGTCACCCACAGGATTATAACACTCCCAGTGTGAAAGAAGTGTGACACAGGGCTGACACTACCACTATCTACACTGGCATATCTGCAGCCATGTTCTGTCTGTCTGCTTTCCTCCGTGTTCCTTGGAAATGTCCCTGGTTGACTGGGGTCTGACAAAATAATTTTATGAATCGCACAGAAATATTTCCCTGCACGATTAGGAAAAAATTGAAGAAAATCCAAGCTAATGGCAGATAATGGTGTTACTGCACACAACATATGGGTGAGTCACTGATGGTTATGATTTTGCAGAGCCACATCCGTACATAAATGGATGCCGTTATGCAGTCATTAGGACATTAGGATCACATTCACTGGTGAAACCTACACAAGAAAACAGACGACACTCACTGTTAATGCTCCACATGCACAGCATGCCCAGCCCCATGCTTGTGCCACAGACACCAGTTCCACATGCTTGTTGTAATATAAAATACTCACAAAGAGAGAAGAGAAGGGGCTGAGAGGAGTAGAGGAGGAGGAGGAGGTGAGGAGAGGGGGAGCTAGTCAGTGGCAGAGAGCTCCTCGGGCTCCTAGGGAGGGGCAAGGCTGGTGAAGTACACGAAGAGATGGACGGGGCGATGGAAGATGTTAGCTATGGGTTTACTGCCGAGGCTAGCGGTTGGATGATATTCAAGGGCTCAGTTTCATGATTAGGTCCAGGGGATGAAATGACTGACTGTGGGTGACGCAGTTTTGCCCAGAAAAGAGGAACTGTCTTTGAGATATGAGGGAGCGTTAGATGAGGAAGAGGATGAGCAGGAGAGGGTCGTCGCACCTGTACCAAAGAGAGGGAACAATTAGACTAGAGGTTATGGTGCATGTGGAGGGGTATATGACTACTGCATTTCGAGGTCCCTTAATTTGTTCTTATCTTACATACAAAGGTGTATGAAGCCAACTGCTGTTGAGAGAAACACTCGTCTTTTTTTTTTGGAAAATTTTCCCCGTTTTTCTCCCCAATTGTATTATCCCACTCTTCCGAGCTGTTCCGGTTGCTGCTCCACTCCCTCTTCCGATCCGGGGAGGGCTTCAGACTACCACATGCCTCCTCCCATACATGTGGAGTCGCCAGCTGCTTCTTTTCACCTGACAGTGAGGAGTTTTGCCAGGGGGACGTAGCACGTGGGAGGATCACGCTATTCCCTCCAGTTCCCCCTCCTCCCCAAACAGGTGCCCCGACTGACCAGACGAGGTGCTAGTGCAGCGACCACGACACATACCCACATCTGGCTTCCCGACCGCAGACACGGCCAATTGTGTCTGTAGGGACGCCCAGCCAAGCCGCAGGCAACACAGGGATCCGAACCGGCGATCCCCGTGTTGTCTGGTAGACAACGGAATAGACCGCCACGCTATCCAGACGCCTCAGGAAACAGTAGTCTACTCTGCAGCTTGATACGTCTCACTGAATAGACATACGAGACAAAGACAGAGACTAAAGGAACAAAATGTCCCGGTGATAAAACAGCAACCCGGGGAGTGTGCTGCACAACTGAGTTGGCCTGCTTGTTTACCTCGGCGACCAATAAGTGACAACACAGCAGTCAGTCAGGAAAACATAATTCACAAAAATATCAACACATCAGTCTGATTCCAAGTCTCTAATTTACAGTAAAATGAGCAGAGGCTTCACAGATGGATATGATGAGTGATAAAGGGTCCTATCTGGATTCTCTGGTGTTTTTGCCAAGAACTCTTACTGGGATACTGGGCCCATTTAGACAGACAGATGGATGGTCACAGTCGTTATGCGCTATGGCATCCCATCCTGCTGTCAGAGGCAGTTGGGAAAACTCTAGGAAGCACACTGACTCTCTGATTGGTTGCTCTCAACCAAAACCGACTGATATGCAGACCTACATTAGGCAAGTAGCCCACAGATGCTTGCTTTCAAAAGCTATGAATACGTCACGTGAAGAATAGGGGAGTGGATTTTGGCGGAGCTACCTCACTTCTGAAAGACAAGGCTTTGACATCTTTTTCTTTTAATTTTCCCCCTTTTACTCCCCAGTTGTATCCGCCCAATTACCCCACTCTTCCGAGCCGTCCTGGTCTCTGCTCCACCCCCTCTGCCGATCCAGGGAGAGCTGCAGACTATCACATGCCTCCTCCAATACATGTGGAGTCACCAGCCGCTTCTTTTCACCTGACAGTGAGGAGTTTTGCCAAGGGGACTTAGCGTGTGGGAGGATCAGCTATTCCCCCCAGTCCCCCCGCCCTCAACAGAAACCCCGACCAACCAGAGGTGGCGCTAGTGCAGCAACCAGGAAACATACCCACATCCGGCTTCCTACCTGCATACACAGCCAATTGTGTCTGTAGGGATGCCCGACCAAGCTCGGAGGTAACACGGGGATTCGAACCGGCGTGCCCCGTGTTGGTAGGCAATGGAATAGATGCTATGTTACCCAGAGGGCTGTGGTCTCTTTAATCGACAAATTTGTGTGTTTACTGAGGGGGGATTTCTAAATTGTGTGGGTGGATGAGCGTGAAAGACCACAAAAGTAAAAGAAGACTGCGTAACATTAGGGACCACCGACAATAAAATCTGTGAAAAATACATCTTGAAGCAACTCTTGAATAAATGCCAACCATGCCAGAGTAACTGTCAAATAATCTCGCAAATCGTGCATTTTGACAGGCTTGGGTATATAAAAAAAAATTGTGATTTTTGTGTGTGTTAGAATAGGGAAATGTCTGAAACCCTGGGGACCGCCTCTGTTTCTGAACAACGGTGCTTAGCATTGTGTAAATCCAGCTGACGGGGCTAACACCGCCTGGATGCTTAGACATATCATCTACTACACCCGGTCACATCAGTCTGACTTGCAATTTAGTGGCCGATGAGGCTGTCTGCAGAAACGACACACAAAGGCACAATAATGATGGAGAAGGACAAAAAGGAAATGTATATGACCTGTACAATACACGCTCCCCTATAGGTGGAGGGAGCACAGCCCGTGTCATGTCGGAGGTAAAGCACAATTCAACGGTGAAAAATGCACATTCTGGTTTCATGTAAGCTGGATACTACGTTTATCTTCTGCATATTGTGTCTGTGCAATACGCCCCCCCCTTTTCACCCCAATTGTACTTAGCCAATTACCCCAATCTTCTGAGCCATCCCGGTCACTGCTCCACCCTCTCTGCCAATCCGGGGAGGGCTGCAGACTACCACATGCCTCCTCCAATCACGTGGAGTCACCAGCCGCTTTTCACCTGGCGGTGAGGAGTTTCGCCAGGGGGATGTAGCACATGGGAGGATCACGCTATTCCCCACAGTTCCCTCTCCCCCCCAAACAGGTGCCCTGACTGACCAGAGGAGGCGCTAGTGAAGCGACCAGGACATATACCCCCATCTGGCTTCCCACATGGCCAACTGTATTGGTAGGGACGCCCGACCAAGCCGGAGGTAACAAGAGGATTCGAACCGCGATCCCTGTGCTGGTAGGCAACGGAATAGACCGCCACGCCACCAGGACACCCCTCTGTCTTTTTTCAACGCACCAGATAAAATGCATGTAGGGTTAAAGTACATACACATATACATACATGTATAGAGCACATATAAATACACATATAGTAAACAGACATACACACGTATGCATGTACATAAAAGACAAAAAGAAAAAAATAAGCGCCCAAATGAAATGCTCTCTCAGCATAGCGGGTGGCAGAAGGTGCCTGACTATATAACCCTTGCTGGGGGGGCGGTGTCAGGGTGATTTAGGGCTGGATTGGACTAATAATGTAAAGGGAATCGATTCCATCGCTCTGTTACTGTGTGACCAACACTGGAGTCAAGACTGCAGGAGAGGCGGCGGTGAGAAAGCGAGAAGCTCGGAGGGGGAGGAAGAGGAGTGGACGGCAGAGGAGTGGACGGCAGAGGAGTGGACGGCAGAGGAGTGTCCGTTGGCCCACTCTGAAAACATAAAATAAGGCCCCACTCAGGCTGCAGGCATTGATTCCCCAGGGACATCCAGCAAACAAAAGCAAATAGAGGCGGCAACATTTACTAGGTGGAGGTGGGGGATGGTGGTCAGGGTGGGGGGTGGGGAAGGATTTTTGGGGGTAGGGGATGGGGAAACAGGATGGAGAGGGGACAGGTGTTGGGTTGTGGAAGTTAGGTAGTTGGCGAGGGAGGCGTAATTGCACAACAGATGCACATTTTCTTTCTCCTGTCTTCCATTTTTTTGGGGGAGGGGGTCCCCCCCAGATTGTACTTGGCCAATTGCCCCACTCTTCTGAGCCGTCCCGGTCGCTGCTCCACCCCCTCCGCTGATCCGGAGAGGGCTGCAGACTACCACATACCTCCTCCGACACATGTGGAGTCACCAGCTGCCTCTTTTCACCTGACAGTGAGGAGTTTCGCCAGGGGGATGTAGCGCATGGGAGGATCACGCTATTCCCCCCAGTCCCCCCCCCCCGAACAGGCCACCTGACCGACCAGAGGAGGTGCTAGTGCAGCGACCGGGACACATACTCACATCCGGCTTCCCACCCACAGTCACGGCCAATTGTGTCTGTAGGGGTGGCCCAACCAAGCTGGAGGTAACACGGGGATTCGAACAGGCGATTCCCATGTTGGTCGGCAGTGGAATAGACCGCTATGCTACCCGGACACCATGAAATACACTTTTTTGACAACATACAATGAGCAAAGATGTACACATTAATTCTTTGTGTGTATGTGTGTGTGTTTGTCTGTTGGGGGGGGGGTAATTTTTGGTGTGTTTTTGTGTACATTGGGAAAATAAATATTAATATCTCTCTCCGGGCTGTAATAAGCTAGTGAGGTTCCCCTCAGTTTTCATTATTTTCACATGCAATGAGCCCAGGCTAGAACTGTATGATTACATTTTATGATTGTAATTTCCGTAAGACCAATGCTGCTCTAGTGGGGGTAAAACATACAGAAAGCAAGGAGGGGAGGGCCATGCAGAGAGAAAATGAAAGACAGAGAAAAAGGAAATAAGGGGAGGTATGAAGGGAGAGAGCAGGCCAGGAGGAAGCGAGACAGAAAGGACACACTGGTGGTGAAGCCTGGAGAAGATTGATTATGGGATGAGGGGAAAGTGGATTTAAAGCCTCGTACCTATCTTTTGTAGAGCAGGCTCGCTACACAATGCTAACTGAAACTCATGCCACCCTGGAAACGTACAGTACAATAAGCCCCTCTGTGGGAGAAACAAAGGCATTTAAATGTTCCTTAATTTTTTTCGTTCTTTCCCTCTCTGTATGAAAAACAGCCATTTATTTCGACATATGTTAGGGGATAGGGTTTCAGGTTGTGTGGGGATGCAAGCTGGAAATGGTTAGCAGGCTGTGCTGCAGGAAACCACAGGATGTGAGTCTGGCTGTAGGGGCTAAGTGAGAAGGCAGGAGACACACACACACACACACACACACACACACACACACACACACACACACACACACACACACACACACACACACACACACACACACACACTCGCTCACTCCCTCACTCACTCGATCAGTTGCTCACTCACTCGTTCACTCACTCACTCATTCACTCACTCAGTTGCTCACTCACTCACTCACCCACTCACTCAGTTGCTCAGTCACTCACTCCCTCGTTCACTCACTCACTCACTCACTCCCTCGTTCACTCACTCACTCGCTCACTCACTCATTCACCCACTCACTCACTCGTTCGTTCACTCACTCACTCACTCAGTTGCTCACTAACTCACTCCCTCGTTCACTCAGTTGCTCACTCACTCACTCAGTTGCTCACTCACTCACTCACTCATTCACTCACTCAGTTGCTCACTCACTCACTCACTCACTCACTCACTCACTCACTCAGTTGCTCACTCATTCACCCCATCACTCAGTTGCTCACTCACTCACTCACTCGTTCACTCACTCACTCAGTTGCTCACTCACTCACTCCCTCGTTCACTCACTCACTCACTCACTCACTCACTCACTCACTCAGTTGCTCACTCACTCACTCAGTTGCTCACTCACTCACTCACTCACTCAGTCACTCGCCTACACACAGTGGATATGCATCTATATTTCAGCACATGCAAAACCATACACACCAAAGCAGTAGAAAACACACACACAGACACACACACACACACACACACACACACACACACACACACACACACACACCAGTCAACTGTAATTTCCGACTGTATCTCTCCCTGCCTATACTCAAATCAGCTTTAGCATGCACTCATTGGGAATTTAGTTGGCTCTGGTTTGCTCTCTAAAAAAAAAAAAAAAAGAAGAGTTTAAATGACACAAAAAAAGAAAAACATGAGGAAAAGCAGGAAAGAAAGATCTGAGATTTACTACTTGAGACTGAGTGTTTATCAGTACGTCATATGACTGTTACCCTTGGAGAAATGTCTGATAATACAGATGATCTAAAGCCCATTAAAAATAATTTATATTGTTCCATAAAGGCCTTCGAAATGGGGGTTTGGCTGACTGTGTGTGTCGGTACGAATACGCACATGCAAGCCTGTACTGTCAAAGACAAAGCTGAAAGCAGTTAGACAAACATGCAGACCGGGAAATGGAAAGAAACATACAATACAATCAGGGTCTGTATACAAAACCTCTGACATACTGAAATGGAGCTCGGTGGCCTATCAAACAGAACCAACACCCATCCATCCATCCATTCATCAAACAGCGTATCCTGCTCTCAGGGTCACGGGGATGCTGGAGCCTATCCCAGCAGTCACTGGGCAGCAGGCGGGGAGACACCCTGGACAGGCTGCCAGGCCATCACAGAGCCCCCACAAACACACACACACACACACACACACACACACACACACACACACACACACACACACACACACACACACACACACACACACACTCACACCTAGGGACCATTTAGTATGGCCGATTCACCTGACCTACGGGTCTTTGGACCGTGGGAGGAAACCCACGCAGACACGGGGAGAACATGGATGACCCGAGATGACCCCCCAAGGTCGGACTACCCCGGGGTTCGAACACAGGACCTTCTTGCTGTGAGGCGACCATGCTAACCGCCGCGCCACCGTGCCGCCCAGAACCAACGTGTTTATGGGAAATTAATGTTATTTGTATTAGTCTCATTTCTGTCTACATACTTGAGAGATAATATGAAAACACAAGTTATGTGTATTAGGTAGGAAATTAAAACTGGTGAGGATGAAGACTTATCTCTTCCTTGATCCCTTCTCATTCTCTAATGTTTGTTTTTCCTATTCAGTCCATTTAAATCTTCACTCTTCTCTTCTCTTGCTTTCTCTCTCTCTCTCTCTCTTGCTCTCTAACACCACCTTTCGCTCCTTGTCTCAGGCTCTTTTCTAATCTCCTGATTATAGTCATGCTTCCATTAGCTCTAGGCAGTTTCTGCTGAGCTGGGCTTTTCTCTTCTAATAGCACTTATAGCGAGTGGTTCTGTCGTTCTTGTCAGTCTGAACCTTGGTGCCTGCCATTGTATAGTAACTGATTATACTACACACAACTGAGTGAAATGATATGTGGTATCGGCTATGTGTGTGTGTGTTCTTGTACTTCTATCTTTGTGAGGACCATTTTCAGTTTTTAACCATCGGAGTGAGGACAATTTTTGCAAAGTGCGGACATGGTTCTTCATTGGTATATTTTAGGGCTAGGACTTGTGTTTTAGGGTTGGGGTTAGGATTAGGATTATGTTACGGTTAGGGTCAGGGTTAAGACTTGGCATAGGCCATAGGCATTTGCGGCACAGTTGCGCAGTGGTTAGCACTGTTGCCTCACAGCAAGAAGGTCCTGGGGCTCGAATCCCAAAGTTGTCCAACCTTGGGGGTCATCCCAGGTCGTCCTCTGTGTGGAGTTTGCGTGTTATCGTGTCTGCTGTGGGTTTTGTCCGGGTGCTCCGGTTTCCCCCACCATCAGAAAGACATGCATGTTGACCGAGGCATGGCAAGACGAAGTGGAGTTGGTCCCCGGTGGCCACCCACTGCTCCTAGCTACACAGCTAGGATGGGCTAAATGCAGAGAGGAATCCCTCTACGGGGCTCAATAAAGTATCTCAAAATCAAAATTAAAAAAAAAACGTAGTTCTGGTGGTTAAGGTTAGGGTGAGGGCTAGGGAATGAATGTAGTCGACGAGGGGTCCTCACAAAGATCTTGAATCTACTTGAATTTGTGTGTGTGTGTGTTTATACACGTGTATTTCTATGCAAACACACGCACATTAGAACACAGTGGTTTTATTCACACATGATGTGACTATACTTTGGGTGGAAAGTGGGCAGACACTGTTCCCTGATCCCTGAAGCAAAAATGCTGGCTATTGTAAATCATAGTGGGTCTGTGAGACATTAGCATTGTGTTTTGTCTCTGTACTGCTGCATGACTACAATGTAAAAAACATTCTCGCTAACCATAACCCTGTGTGATTAGCAATTCAAATCACCATCTTACTTTCCATCCATGTTTGCAGAATTTCTTGGTGACAGTGGGACAATCTCATTGCCGTTCACTTCCGACCCCTCCTTCTTCTCTGCTTTCCCATTGGTTCTGATGAAGGGGTCCAGCTCCCTGTTTACTGAAGCAGGCAGGGTGATCCCATTCTCCAAGTTCAGCAGGTTGAGATAGGACTCGCAATAGTCCACCTGGGCTGGGGGGGCAGGGGTGTTTTGGAGCGGCCATGCGGGGGTGGAGGTGATGGGCTGGTCCAGGCTCTGGCTGTAGTGGTTCTTCAGATTCAGGGACAGAGACTTTGTTGATGCAGAGACTGATCTCCATACTGGTTCTTGGCCATCTAGAATGAACAAATGGAGTAAATGTACAATTAGCCAAGTGTCACAATAACAAAGAAAAGATAAAGCAACGGGAAAAAAGGAACTAATAAATCCCATCGTGGACTACTTCTGGCCTTTGTCTCATAATAACATTGGGTGTCTCTTTGTCTTTTGTCTCTGTTCATATCCCTACTTCTCTATCTCAGGGTCCGGATAAGAGCGGACTGTCATTATAAAAGAGAGGCATTGGCGTGGCGCCAATCGCAGCAATTAAGCAGACCATGCCAAAGATTAGCAAGATTAGCTTCCTCCAGTAGAGGGGCTAACATGATTATACAAGCAAGAATTATGATTTATCACTTTCTGTACACACATGGAAACATATCCAAAGGTTGTACATGTACATACAAAATACTGGCAGATTTTAAAATTCTCAAGGAGGGACAGACTGACACACACTTACATCTTGATGTGTGCCTGTTTGCATGCACGCACACACACACACACACACACACACACACACACACACACACACACACACACACACACACACACACATTTCAATCCAAATGTGCACATAGCAAAATATATGCAGTTACAATTATTATTTAAACAACAATTAATGCACACACAAACTCCCACCCACATATACACATGCTTGCACAGAAGCATGCAGCCTTAAAGCAAGTCAGTGCACGTGTACAACTATAGCCAAAGTGATACAAATATTGTTGTTACTATAAAAATACATTCTCTATACACCCATGAAAGGTGCTTATTACACATAAAAGGTATGCCGTTTGATAGTGAGTCCAATCTTAGTATTATGTCATGCTCTCTGCACATCTGTTTACCTTGTATAAGTGTGTATATGTTGTTCAGAAAGAGTATTGTCTTTTTACATTCCAACAAATTCAGACCACAGCAGCTAGTTTTCCAGTCACAAATAAGCCTAGCCTATTGGCCTATTGCCAATTTATTATTGGTAATTTTTATAATTTTAACAATTAATTTAACAATAATAATAATGTTATAATATAATATATACAATCTAATTATATTATATTATTTAATAATAATAACAACAATAATAATTTGATAATAATAATTAATCTAATAATTTAAAATTTTATAATTGGCAATTTATCTATTAGCCTATTGGGACCGGCCTAAACATTTGAACCTTGAATAAATCTTGTGTAAGCCCGTGAGTCTAGAAAACAACTCATTTGATTTCTCCATGTTATTAACCATAATTACAAAGAAGCCACAATTTAAGGAAACTGCTATAGCTCACAGCTAAAGTGTGTTTTTTGCCCAGCAAGCATCGGAGCGAAACGGGCTATTTCTTTCACAAATCTGTTACTTTGGGTTATGTAAATTAATCTAAATGAAAAAAAAAGTTCTTTCACAAAAAATTAGGCACTAATACTGATCACAGCAACTATATATTTGCTAATAGTCCTAAAGGAAGATAAAGATGATATCAAAATGCATTGAAACAGCTACTATGGAGGCTACAAGAGCAGGTTAAATAAAAACAACAAAAACAGCAACTTCCACATCTGTGTGCAAAAAATGCAAAACAGCTAACAGTGTTTCCCCCTGGGGTATTACTTTATAGCAAAGTGAAATATAGCTGACAAGAGACAGTTATCACTGTGAGTGTGGTATGCGGGAAGTAAACCAAAAACCAATGAGAGTTGGACAAAACCCATCTGTTTTACAAAGCTACATATGGCAACTGAATTTCAAAATGAAGATGTCTGACATAATTCCAATGAGAAAAAAAAACAAAAACTACTTTTTATTTCATTGTATTTATTTTAATGTTTGTACTGTACAAACAGATCCCCTGAAAGTTTACAATCTCTACACTATTGAAGCTGTTTAACTACTACTACTACTACTACTACTACTACTACTAAGTTCGGCTGCTCCCGTTAGAGGTCGCCACAGCAGATCATTCATTTCCATCTCTTCCTGTCCTCTGCATCTTCCTCTGTCACACCAGCCACCTGCATGTCCTCCCTCACCACATCCATAAACCTCCTCTTTGGCCTTCGTCTTTTCCTCTTCCCTGGCAGCTCCATTATCTGCATCCTTCTCCCAATATACCCAGCATCTCTCCTCTACACATGTCTAAACCATGTCAATCTTGCCTCTCTTGCTTTGTCTCCAAACCGTCCAACCTGAGCTGTCCCTCTAATATCACCTCACCTCACCTAGGTCGTCCGCCAGGACGCCCCCAATATACTCTAATTTGGAATCTTAGACTAAACTAAATTAAGATGTCCCTCTAATATACTCATTCCTAATTCTGTCCTTCTTCAACACTCCCAACATAAATCTTGGCATCTTCAAGTCTGTCACCTCCAGCTCCTCCTCCTGTCTTTTCACCCACCATCGCCCAACCATATAACACATAGCTGGTCTCAATACTATCTCTTAAACCTTCCCTTTTACTCTTGCTGCTACCCTTCTGTCGCAAATCACTCCTGACACTCTTCCCCACCCACTCCACCCTGTCTGCACTCTCTTCTTCACCTCTCTTCTGCACTCCTCATTACTTTGAACAGTTGACCCAAAGCATTTAAACTTATCCACATTCGTCACCTCTACTCCTTGCATCTCCAACATTCTGCTTTCCTCCCTCTCATTCAGGCATATGTATTCCACCTTGCTCCTACTGACTTTCATTCCTCTTCCTTCTAGTGCATACCCCCACCTCTCCAAGCTCTCAACCTGCACCCTACTCTCACTATAGATCACAATGTCATCCGCAAACATCATAGTTCACAGAGACCCCTGCCTGATCTCGTCCATCAACCTGTCCATCACCATTGCAATCAAGAAAGGGCTCAGAGCCGATTCTTGATGTAATCCCACCTCCACCTTGAACCCATCTGTCATTCCTACCACATCTCACCACTGTCACACTCCCCTCATACATATCCAGCACCACTCTTACATACTTCTCTACTACTCCCAACTTCCTCATACAATACCACACCTCCTCTCTCGGCACCCTGTCATATCCATCCATCCATTATCTGAACTACTTATCCTGCTGTCAGGGTCGCGGGGGGATGCTGGAGCCTATTCCAGCAGTCATTGGGCGACAGGCAGGTAGACACCCTGGAGAGGCCACCAGGCCATCACAGGGCTGACACACACACACACACACACACACACACACACACACACACATTCATACCTAGGGACAATTAAGTACAGCCAATTCACCTGATTTACATGTCTTTGGACTGTGGGAGGAAACCCACGCAGACACGGTGAGAACATGCAAACTCCACACAGAGGACAACCCGGGATGACCTACCAAGGTTGGACTATCCCGGGGCTTGAACCCAGGACCCTCTTGCTGTGAGGCGACCACGCTAACCACTGTACCGATCCTGTCATATGTTTTCTCTAAATCCACAAAGACACAATAAACCTCCTTCTGACCTTCTCTATACTTCTCCATCAACATTCTCAAAGCAAACATCACATCTGTGGTGCTCTTTCATGGCATGAAGCCATACTGCTGCTCGCTAATCATCACCTCTCCTCTTAACCTAGCTTCCACTACTCTTTCCCATATTTTCACGCTGTGGCTGATCAACTTTATACCTCTGTAGTTACAACAGCTCTGCACATCACCCTTCTCCACTCCTCAGGCATCCTCCCACTTCCCAAGATTGTGTTAAACAATCTAGTTAAAAACGCCACTGCCATCTCCCCTAAACACCTAAGCTAGGAGGAACCTTGCTAATCCACCACACTTTCTGATTCACTATCCCCACACCATCCAACCTTCTTCTCTCTCTCTCGTTTTCTTCATTTATCAGCCCCTCAGAGTACTCCTTCCACCTTCTCAACACACTCTCCTCACTTGTCAGCACATTTCCATCTCTATACTCCATCACCCTGACCTGCTGCACATCCTTCCCAGCTCGCTCCCTCTGTCTAGCCAATCGTTACAGGTCCTTTTCTCCTTCCTTAGTGTCCAACCTCTCACACAACTCACCATGCACCTTTTCCCTTGCCTTCACCACCTCTCTCTTCACTTTACGCCGCATCTCCTTGAACTCCTGTGTACTTTCTTCACCTCTCTGACTATCCCACTTCTTCTTTGCCAACCTCTTCCTCTGTTCCTCTTGAAGCTGTTTATCTATGTAACATAATAAACATGATATCGTTAGATAAGCTGCTTCGAAACCATCTGTTTTTCAAAAACTGGCCTTCCATGTCAACAATAACTATGCACTCATTAAAAACCCCATCGGACTTCAACACAGCACTGACACGCCCAAACGCAAATTAACAAATGACCTGATATCAGCCAAGGACCAGGGCTGCGTTATCACTTTTCCCTTGTTATTTTTGATTTACACTCAAGTAAAGAATGTGCTAACACATCTGCCTTACTTAAGATGTATTTTACAATTCTCCGTGATTCAGTTTTAGGTTGTCTCCCAATGTCACTTTTACCATTATTTACCTGTTTGCAGATGATACACATATTTTATTTTAAATGAAGCCTTTTAAACACAACACAGCCTGAGAAACACAAATTCTATATCCCACATGATAAAGGACTGCTGCTTCCCCTTATTTATAGGTACAAATAAAAACTGGTTTTAAGTTCTAAACCTGAAAGAGCCCATTTTAGACCTCTATTTATTTCAGTGGCTTTACATTTCTCCAGAGGACTTTGTTAATCAAATTAATTAATTAATTAATTAATTAACTTACTTACTCACTCATTTACTTACTTACTTGTATAGCCGGATATCACAAATTACAAATTTGCCTCAGTGGGCTTAACAGCAACACAACATCCTGTCCTTAGACCGTCTCATCGGATAAGGAACAACTCCCAAAAAAAAAAACAACCCTTTAATAGGGAGAAAAAATAGGAGGAAACCTCAGGGAGAGCAACAGAGGAGGGATCTCTCTCCCAAGACGGACAGCGTGCAATAGATGTCGTGTTTAGGCAGTTTACACAATATAACATTGAAAGAGGATAACAGAATTATAATGGACTTATAAAACTTATGAAGAATACACTGACGTCACCGTTGTTGCAGCCCTCTCATTTGGCAGTTGGACAAAACAGCATATTTGCATATCATAAATCTGGCATTTTTCTTCCCTGAATCATTTTTATCCGTGTGTTGTTGCTTTCAGACGTGACTGTTGAAATGTATTACACTCTGGCTGCTCCAACTACACACTTAGAAACATGACGCTTATTCGAGACCTGGCGGCACAAATACATATATACAATCCGGGAAAGATAAATACACGAGTCTGGTCTTACTCTCTCATATATCCTAAACTTAATATAGTATCACTGATTTACTTATTATTTACTTTAAGCACCTCTTGTAATGTCTTTATATGGAACAAGCTTTGTGCGTTTGTCAGGGAAGCAGACATTATCTCAGTAAGACTGCAGAAAATACCCTTTTATTCAGCACAGCCTGCAACCTAAAATTCAGTTCCAGGCTGACAAGCCATTAATTTACTACATCAGCTTCCCTGCAGTCTGTCATTTGTTGACCTCTCCTATAGACTGCCCCCGTGCTACCTACTGCTCTCGTATCTACTCACACAAGTATGTGTGGGTGTGCACAAGAGCAACTGTGAGCTCAACTGCAAAATTTAATGGATATAAAATCTATTTTTATCTTAATTTTAGTGATGCTGACATGCACAAGCACAAGCTCTACAGTCTTATAAGTTTAGATTTGGTGATCCAAGTTCCCACAGTCCTTATCATTGGTGTTTTGGTTCTTTCGTGTCTTTTATTTTCTGTAAAGCACAATTAGTTAGTTGTTCACCTTAAAAAAAAAAAGTCCATTATCCAAGCCGCTTATCCCAACTGGTGTCGTGTGATGCTGGGGCCTATCCCAGCAGTCACTGGGCGGTAGGCGGGGAGACACCCTGGACAGGACGCCAGTCCATCACAGGGCTGACAGATTCACACCTAGGGTCAATTTAGTATGGCTGATTCACCTGACCTACATGTCTTTGGACTGTGGGAGGAAACCGGAGCACCTGGAGGAAACCCACGCAGAGACAGGGAGAACATGCAAACTCGACACAGAGGACGACCTGGGATGACCCCCAAGGTTGGACAACCCTGGGGTTCGAACCCAGGGCCTTCTTGCTGTGAGGCGATCGCACTAACCACTGCACCACTGTACTGCTCCCCCCCACAAAAATAGTGCTCTATTACAAAAAAAAAACAAAACAAAACCCAACCCTTTTACTTGACTGCATTAGCAGCAATCAATTGTTCCCTCTGTCCAGCAAGCCAGCCTCTTACTCTGTGCATGTCCATTAGCCCGGGGGTCCTGCCATGGTGGATCTGGTTGAGTTGGCTGTGGGGATTGGGCTTCCAGCTCTTTGAGTTGCTGCACGAGCAGAGCCAGGTGTTGTAGCAAGTCTCTGTTCTGTAAAAGCAGCTGGTGCACCCGGGCCTGAGCCTCCATGCGGGCAGCAGTCTCCGCTGCCATCTGGTCCTTCAGCAGCTGAACCTGAGGTAGAAGGAAACAGCCGGTAAAAGTAGATGTGATGTCCAGTTGAGTTAGATAAGGGATGCCAGGAAAGACACAGAAACGCAAAGACAACACACACACACACACACACACACACACACACACACACACACACACACACGAACATATGACTATGACAGTTTGTCATAGTCTGTGATAATATTCACATTTCAGCCAAGTTTGTGTGTCTTCTGCCGCTACATGAACTACAATGTAGGTCTCTGCAATATTATGTTGGTACTGCCTCCTAGTGGCAAACCATTAGAAAACAAATACTGTAGCTGCTTGTACCTATTCAAGCTAATGCAGCGTTATTCACCAAGTCAGCCAAGGTACAGCCGAGACCCAATGGGACAGAGTGACATTAAACACCATTGTTAACATTTCAGACAGAAGAACTACGTACATGTTCATTAACTTCAACAATTGTGTGTTTTCTGAAACAAATACAATAAATTGGTAAACTGTGGCAGGACCCTTTTTTTTAATTTCTCCCCCCTTTTTTCTCCCCAATTGTACCTGACCAGTCGCTGCTCCACCCCCTCTGCTGAGCCGGGGAGGGCTGCAGACTACCGTATGCTTCCTCCCATGCATGTGGAGTCGCCAGCCTCTTCTTTTCACCTGACAGTGAGGAATTTCGCCAGGGGGATGCAGAACGTGGGAGGATCACGCTACCCCCCCCCCCCCGGGAGTGTGAGTGACCAGAGGAGGCGCTAGTGCAGCGACCAGGACACATACCCACATCCGGCTACCCACCTGCACACATGGCCAATTTTGTCTGTGGGGACGCCTGACCAAGCCGGCGGTAACACGGGGGTTCGAACAGGCGATCCCCGTGTTGGTAGGCAACAGAATAGACCGCTACGCTACCCGGATGCCCCGCTGTGGCACGACCTGATCATTACAATTTCTCTGGCGTAGAGTAAGAGAGAAGGTTCGGAGGTGTACAAAAACAAAGATTAACTGTGCAAACAGAACCTTCGGTTCAGAGGACACGCCGCTCTGAGTCCGGCAGAGCGAGGCCTTTGACATGTGTCTAACTGGACAGAGTGCAAAGAGCCAGGGCACTTTTGAAAAAGGGAAGACTCAAATGACAAGTGAGTTCCTGGTTTTCTCTGACAATGGGCAAGTATTGTCTTATTAATAAAGCGAATACCCTCATTTCCTGTCAGGGCGGTAGGGGTAAAGTAACTTTTTGATTTTGAGATACTTTATTGATCCGGTGGAGAAATTATGCTCTGCATTTAACCCATCCTAGCTGTGTAGCTAGGAGCAGTGGGCTGCCGCCTCCATGCTGAGCCCAGGGACCAAGTCCAGTTCTTTTCTCATTGCCTTGGTCAGGGGCACAGACAGAGGTATTAACCCTAACACGCATGTCTTTTTGATGGCGGGGGAAACCGGAGCACCTGGAGAAAAACCCACCGCAGACACGGGGAGAACATGCAAACTCCACACAGAGGATGACCTGTGATGACCCCCAAGGGTGGAAAACCCTGAGGTTCGAACCCAGGGCCTTCTTGCTGTGAGGCGACAGTGCTAACCACTGGGCCACCATGCCGCTATGGCGATGGCAATTAAAGGAGTTGAACGACAGTGCCAGCTTAATGTGAAATGCGCTTGAGCAGTGAGCAACCCCCCCCCCTTTATGGCATTAGAGAGCCCCTCAGAATCCAAATTTAGTCCAAAAATGCATCACACCGCTCTTCTTTCACAGACTGTACAGTCTACAATTGTTCATGCATACGAGTCTGTTTCTCACCTGCGCAACGGCCACCTGTGTGTGCTGCTGTTGCTGCTGTAGCTGGTGCTGGAGGAGCTGGAGGTAGTGTTGAGATGTCAATGGCGTGAGAGACAGAGAGCACGGGCTGCTGGGAGAAACGCCCTGAGGTGTCACTGTGAAGACTGACCTCCGATCAACATCCTGACAGCAAAAACAAAAACAAAACAAAGAAGAGCACACAGACAAGTCAGTAATCCCATTAAAAATCCCTGGTTTCCCGTGTCCTATAATGAGAGTTGGCGCCTCTCTCTTTTCACTAAATACAGACCTCCCCATCTTTATTTCCCAGGGCCTGCATAAGTGTTGGCCCTCATTACAGAAGAGAGGAAGTGGCATGCTGCCAACTGCAGCAAGTACAGCAAGCAGAACCCGTTAGAAAATTAGCAAATTAGCTTCCTCCAGTCGAGTGGCTAACATGATGAACACAAGCAAGAGGCACGCGCCACTTTCTGTGCAGCCACGGGGACACACGCACAAAAAATACAGACTGCACGCAGCACATAGCAAGTCGCACATAAAACATCCACATACGTACACAGCAACATGCACATCCATCTACACTGACAAATGTATGCAACACACATATGCACGTGCACACACATATTCAGAAACACACACACACACACACACACACACACACACACACACACTAATCCAATATATGAGCAGTGAAAAAAAAAGAAAGGCATGTGCCCTTTAACAGCAATTTATACAGAATGCATGATGGGAAATTGCTAACATGTGAATTTTTTCATATAATCACTGGGCAACAGACAATTTGTGAGGGAGGCAGGATGTGATGTTTCGGGGAGCAGGTGCCAACGTCATTTAATCTTTTATGACTATGACAACATGAAATGCCGGGTCATGACCCGTCTTCCTGTCATCAGATCTGGTGAGGCACGTCAGATCCGACTATGGCCGGACTCCATGAAGCAGCATTTGGCAACGCTGTCTTCGGGAAGGGGGCGGAGTCGGCTTGTGTTCGTCACATGAATGCATCTCTGTGTGTGTCGGAAAAAGCAGTGGTTCGGCCTGGATTCGCCTTGTCACAAAAGTGGCGAGGTGTCTCCTTCGAGACTGCCGGCCGGAGAGATGCAGTTGGCGAACGCATGCAGTACAAGGGTGGGTGTTTGAACTAAAATAGGGATCGATTGGCCACTAAATTGGGAGAAAAAGGGAAAAATCAGAAATAAATTTTGGGGAAAAAAAAAAGATCTGGTGAGGCTACTTAACCCCATCACCTGTCATCCACGGGCCCATCTTCACTGCTCTCTGTCTGTCTGTCTTTCTTTCTTTCTTTCTCCATTTTCTACCTCAAATCTTCTCTCAATAGGTTTCTCTGCCTCTCCCTTTTCTTCACTTTCTTTTCACCCTGATCGTCCTTGTTTCTGACTGGGGACAATTTTGTGCTTGTGTGTATTAGGTATTAGTATTAGTTAATTATTGGTTAAACAAGTCAGGCCACATTTTATCTTTTATTTGATCTAGGAATTTTATTTCTTGTCTAAAAATCCCTTTTCCTCTTCCATTCTTAGCTCCTTAGCTCTCTACTCTGAGTTTTAGGTGATGAACAAGAATGTTTTCCAAAATTTTAATTCATATTTTGCTATTTGTCTTTCAGTTGTTTTGAAAATGTGTTTTTTTTTACATAACAATTGCTTTGAAAAATTGTATATGAATTAACTTAATAAAATTAATAATAATAATGATGATAATAAACATAACACTACTACTGTACACTATTATTGCTATTATAATTATAATTATCATTATTGAATAGTTATTCAATTGTTAAAATCAATTCAAGTCATCATTGATCAGATCCTCAGCAGATCAGCAAAGTGTAAAAGTTTGTGATCTGTCTTGTCAGTTCAAATGTACTATGTGTATAGCCTGAGAGCTTTACAAGCTTTTTACAATCTCATTTTTACAACAAAGAGGAATAAAATCACGATGGCCGATAATTTACGATTATCTTCAAAACTATTCCGCTCCGTACCATCTTAACAACATACCTGGGCTGTGTGAGCAACTCTGCACACAACGTTTGTGGAGATGAGAACAACTTAAATTAGATTAGAGAACATATAATAACATATCAGATCTACAAAATGAACACTATTTTAGCATTAAATCACACATTGTTCATTTTATTCAATTAATCCTTTTAAAAGTCATTGTCAGAAAAGTCTACATTATTATTTATTAATTGCTATTATTATTATTATCAGTAGTAGTAGTAGTAGTAATAGTAGTAGTATTAAGTTATGAATACTTTCATAACATTGGCAGCTATTTCTCTTTAAGATGATTAATATCAATCAATATATAAGGTCATTGAGACCCATGGTGTAGTTTATACCTCTTCACCAGAGCCGGGATACTCCCTTGTGTTATCGCCGTAATGAAAGATGCTATCAAAGCCTCCTGGGCTTCACCAAGTTGGTCGACAGCCTCCTAGCCCCCCCCTCCTCTCTATTTGTCTCTCTTCCCTCTCTACCTGCTCTCCTCTCAGACCTTCAGATGATTTTCCAAATGATTTTTAATAGCACAAATATCTCCTGAGAAAACAGCGCTTGGTTTAAGTAGCTTTTTCTCTCCCATCTCACTCTGCTTTTGGGGTTGAGAAGATGCTGCCTGTGTGTCTGTCTCCTGGATATCACAAATCGTGAGCTTCTGCACTGACAGAACAAAGGATTGCAATGTTTGTTGCTGTTTGTGTGTGTGTGTGTGTGTGTGTGTGGGGGGGGGGGGTTGTATGTGTATGTGCATGTGTATGTTCTTTTTTAGCTATAATTGTGAGGACCAATTTGAGTTGTCAACCATACAAGTGAGGACGTTTTTTTTTTGTTTTGTTTTTTAATAGTGAGGACATTTTGCCAGTTATCTGACCTCCTCAATGGTCTATTTTTTATTGTGGGTCTATTTTTTTATTATTTGCATTTGAGGATGGCTTCATTGGGCAATGCAGGTATAAGAGTTTCCAAACATGTTTGTGTCAAACATGTCAGGTCATATGCAGCAACCTCAAAATCCTTGGTGCAACATTTTTTAAATGCAGTTATTCAGTCAGAAATACTGCATTGTTTCAGTGACAGTGATCCAACTCAAACTGTATGTCAAGTCATACACAAGGAATGAGAATCCATGCAGGTATTATTCCAAATGTTGATATTAATGTTATGTATGACATAGTGAATGCTTTATACACAGCAGGGCTCTACTGTATTTATTGTAACTGCCAAATCTTACCTATAGAGGGAGCCCTAACACATTATAGTAGACTGCAGTACCAGAGACAGTTTCATCGCTGACTGAAGCCACTAGCTAGATAGAGAGAGCACAAAGAAGCCTTACTCAAACAATGTGATGGACACCGCTAAGGTTCTACCTTAGGACTATTTCTCCACCACGGTGTCCTAAAGAAACAGCTGTCTGTGTATTCACAGGATTACACATGAAACATCTATCAGTGATAAGCTGAAGGCAACTGGGACAGCACATTATACTCCAGTCTCACACTTTCTCCCTGTGTCTCTCACTGTCTGTCCACATTTATCCCCCCTACCTTGCTTCCTCAATAGCTTCTCGACATTCTTTTCTTCGATCCAACTCTCACTTCCTCCTCCATCCCTTTCCCTCTCTATCCCTTACCCGTTCCCTGCTCCATGCTTATCTCTGTGGAGCAGATGTTCCCGAACCCCTCAATGGGATTATGGTGGCTTTTCTCAAAAATCAAAGGGAACATCCTGGGTTTTGGGATTAGGTGTCCTCCTTTCACAGCTACCAGGAGTATTCAGGTCCTCCACACAACTCCTGCTCGCCTCTGCACATTTCTTACAGCATGACAGTAATGGTGTCAGTGTCTACTACACTTACAATAGTGACAAATCCACAAAAACTCACCATGATGCACCAAATCCTGACAAACTGTGCATTTGCATCTTTTCAACCTATCAGTGCTTGACTATCATGTAAAATATTTGCAGCAAACATATATAACTACAGAGTGAAAGGAGTGTAATACTAATAATAATATAACTATTTTTTTTTCTTTTCTTCTTTTTCCTCCTTTTTTCTCCCCAGTTGTATCCCGCCAATTATCCCACTCCATCCCGATTGCTGCTCCACCCCCTCTGCCGATCCGGGGAGGGCTGCACACTACCACATGCCTCCTCCGATACATGTGGAGTCGCCAGCTGCTTCTTTTCACCTGACAGTGAGGCGTTTCGCCAGGGGGACGTAAGCAAGTGGGAAGATCACGCTATTCCCCCCCCAGTTCCCCCTCCCCCGTGAAGACGCGCCCTGACCGACCAGATGAGGTGCTAGTGCAGCGACCAGGACACATACCCACATCTGGCTTCACACCTGCAGACACGGCCCATTGTGTGTGTAGGGACGCCCGACCAAGCTCGAGGTAACACGGGGATTCCAACCGGCGATCCCTGTGTTGACAGGCAATTGAATAGACCACCACGCCACCCGGACGCCCCAACATAACTATTTTTAGCACCAAAGCTAATCCTCCATAAACCAAAAACATGTTTCTGGGTGAAATAGTGTCAAACCTACAAAGCTAACACTAAGGCTAACTCTGGACTGTTGTCAGACAGAGAAGAGTAGACACGGATTTGGTCCAATACTGCAGTAGCTGTTAAAGCACTGCACCTCCCCTGGCTCAGTTGACCATGTAGCGGCGCTATAGCCAGATAATAGTATCAAGACAGCACCATGGCTGAAATGAGTCAAGACAGAGCCTCTGTTCTGTAGTGAAATCAAGAAGTAGCTTAGGGAAAACGGAACTAAGACTCTTAAATTTGAAGGCTATTATTGCTACCCCATCCTTCTCCAGTTGCTGGTGTGAATAATGGAAGAGAGCATTTTCAATAACTGTCAGGATACCACACTATCTCACCTGTGTTAGTGTGTGTGTACTTATGTTATAGTGGTGAGTATGTGAAATTGTGTGCGGCTGAGTATGTCTGTGTGTGTTTGTCTTTTAGACCAGAGAGACAGTGAGTTGTGTTTGGCCTTACACATACACTTAAATGATGCTTTGTGACCAAATGGGCATGGACATACAGTAATAAAACAATAAGTACTTGACAGAGTGAATGCCTGTTTAGGACCAGATCATACTACTGTATGCTAGGTGCAATTTCCTTATTACAGTTAAGATATACTAGATACATATCCTTATCACTGATTATGACTCTGGATATTACTATTCTTAATTATCATCCATCCATCCATTATCCAAGCCGCTTATCCGAATTCGGGCCATGGGATGCTGGAGCCTATCCCAGCAGTCATTGGGCGGCAGGCGGGGAGACACCCTGGTCAGGCCGCCAGTCCAGCGCAGCGCCGACACATTCACACCTAGGGACAATGTAGTATGGCCGGTTCACCTGACCTACATGCCTTTGGACTGGCGCCCCTGGAGGAAATCCATGCAGACACGGGGAGAACATGCAAACTCCACACAGAGGACGACCTGGGACGACCCCCAAGGTTGGAATACCCCAGGGCTCAAACCCAGGACCTTCTTGCTTTGAGGCAACCGCGCTAACCACTGCGCCACCATGCCGCCTAATTATCATCCAAGATATCATTATTCTTGCTCTGCACTGACAGTATTTTCAGTATTTTAAGAATTTCATCTCTGGCTTTCAGTTTCCTTCTAACAACTGTCAATCTTCACCCCAGTCAATCGTCATCTAACAGTTTGTGTCAGTCTGTGGTATGTTTGCGTATCTTACTATGATAGTCTGTCCAGGTTTGACCATGTTGAGTTCAGCCAGACTCTTTAAGACTTCACTGACTGCCTGCTCGCATAGCGACGCCCCGGCCGAGGGTTCTGCTTCTCTTACTCGTCTTCCCCCCCCTTCTTCTCTGCCCTCCTCTTCCTCCCCTTGCTCCGCCCCTAGCAGTTTACGGCCTGTAGGGAAACACACAAACATGCAGGGCACAATATTACTATCATCCCATACAAATGCTATCTGGCATTCATACTGTACAAGCAGGTGAGTAACACGCTTGGTTTATATTTGAGTGTCGAAATGTTTAAGATGCTTAATTGGTTGGTGGGTGTCCATTATCCATCCATCCATTATCCAAACCGCTTATCCTTACTCAGGGTCACGGGGATGCTGGAGCCTATCCCAGCAGTCATTGGGCGGCAGGCGGGGAGACACCCTGGACAGGCCGCCAGTCCATCATGAGAACAAAATTGGCAAGGAGCATTGGAGTTGCCCAGAAGTTTTCAATTTGCAGTATAAGGGGACAGCCATAATGGAATGTATTTGATTGATTTTCTAAATAATGAGCTGGCAAGGTTTGACCATTTCATCTCAGCTATAAATTGGTATATTGCTGTGGCAAGCAGAAGTGCCATCCAATGCAGGCAGGGTGGCACAAGGAAACACAGCAAAGGGCGGCCTGATGAGCGAACAAGTAGCACCTGATTCCCCCCCCCCCCCCCTTGTCTCCCCAGTTGCACCCGGCCAATTACCCCACTCTTCCGAGCTGTCCCGGTCGCTGCTCCACCCCTTCTGCTGACCCGGGGAGGGCTGCAGACTACCACATGCCTCCTTTGATACATGTGGAGTCACCAGTCGCTTCTTCTCAGCTGACAGTGAGGAGTTTCAACAGGGGGACGTGGCGTGTGGGAGGATCACACTCTTCCCCCCAGTTCTCCCTCACCCCCGAATAGGTGCCCTGACCGACCAGAGGAGGTGCTAGTGCAGCGACCAGGACACGTACCCACAGCCGGCTTCCCACCTGCAGACACGGCCAATTGTGTCCGTAGGGACACCTGACCAACCCGCAGGTAACATGGGGATTCGAACCGGCGATCCCATGTTGGTATGCAACGGAATATACCGCTATGCTACCCAGACGCCCGGCACCTGATTCTTTTAAGGCTCCTATAGCTCTTCCTCACATGCCAGGAATGATGAATAATCAAACATCGAGGACGCTGCTTTGAAAGTGACCCACAAGGGCCCATTTAAAAAACAGTTTCACTAAAACATTGATGCTTGACGGTGGTACTTCTGAGCCAGGGCAGCACTTCCCTCCCATTCTGACATAAAGAGGTGTAATGCCACTAACTTCATGCTACAAATTTCCAAATCAATGGGAAATTTGCATCGGTAGTATCTAACAGTACATACAGTATGAGAAAATATAATTTTCTAGAGAACATCTTAGTTACAGTAAGGGGGTTGGAAAAGTCCTATTGTGTTTATATGTGCGGTTATATTATGCAGAACCTATTCTGTTTGGCTCATCATGAATTTGGAATTTCTTTTTTTCTGGGATTTTTTTCCCACCCGCAGATTGTGTCTATAGGGACGCCTGACCAAGCTGGAGGTAATGCGGGGATTCGAACTGGTGATCCCCGTGTTGGTAGGCAGCAGAATAGACCACCACACTACTCGGATACTTTTTAAAAAAAATTTTAAACACTAGTTTGTTACCTTTGTCTGTGAATACTAAGCAGGGATGTAAGATTGGGAAGGGACTCCAGTCAAGTTATCAGAGAGGAGACCTCACATAATATTTAATCTCAAAATTAAGAAGCTCTTACTTTTAACAATGATAAGCAGTCATGGTGTAAACAAGGAGCTACATAAGATCATTAAAGGATTTAAACCTTATCAGATGGGCCGGTATCTCTGAAGACACAGCATAATTGTGTGACTGAAGGAATGTGGGGTTTCTATGTTGTGTGTGTGTGTGTGTGTGTCCGCATGTTAGCGTGTGAAAACGTGTGTATCTCTCACCATTACTGAGCGCCTCCTCTGTGGATCTGTCGCTCTCTCCATCTGCCTGTCCATCTGCATCCTGCTCAGCATGCTGCAAACTGATCTTGTGACACACCTCAAAGGCCTGACCGACTGTCCGCACAATACGCATAGCCTGGGTCTGATAGAGGGAGGTACAACCAGAGACAGATACACAAACAGTGGCAAAGACAGTCCGAGAGAAATGGACAGACAGGTCACAGTTAGGGAGGGAGGGAGAGAGAGAGAGAGAGAGAGAGAGAGAGAGAGAGAGAGAGAGAGAGAGAGAGAGAGAGAGAGAGAGAGAGAGAGAGAGAGAAAGAGCCAGAGAGAGAGAGAGAGAGAGAGAAAGAGCCAGAGAGAAAGAGCCAGAGAGAGAGAGAGAGAAGCGCTATGACTGATTGAAAACAAGTATCAAGACAATATCTAAAGACAATAACTAAATCTCTATCTCCCCCTATGGTGGATAGAGGTTATACAAATCTATAAATAGCCTCAGAGGAGGCTAAAAGCTCAAGGAATTAAAGAGGAGGCAAAGTCAACAAATTGCTGATAATGCTTCTGGCTCTGTCACCCGGAAAATCATGGTCATTGCAGAAGTCCTTCACTGCCTCAACTCCCTTTTTATAGTACCGCAGTCCATGCAGTCCATGCATTATAATACACTGTAGAGTGTGGATGGAGATATATCGCAACATGAATTTCATGTCTCTCAAGAGATGTGGTGCCAGGGCAATGCTGTGCCCTCCAAAGACTGGAAAGAGTACCGAGTTGGTACTTTCAATGGTGAAATCTCCCCCCCCCCACTCTTTTTCTCCTCAATTGTACTTGGCCAATTACCCCACTCTTCCGAGTCGTCCCGGTCGCTGCCCCACCCCCTCTGCCGATCCGGGGAGGGCTGCAGACTACCACATGCCTCCTCTGATAAATGTGGAGTCGCCAGCCGCTTCTTTTCACCTGACAGTGAGGAATTTCGCCAGGGGGTCATAGCGTGTGGGTGGATCACGCTATTCCCCCCAGTTCTCCCTCCCCCCTGAAGACGTGCCCTGACTGACCAGAGGAGGCGCTAGTGCAGCGACCGGGACACACCCACATCCGGCTTCCCACCCGCAGACACAGCCCACTGTGTCTGTAGGGACGCCCGACAAAGCCGGATGTAACACGGGGATTCGAACCGGCGATCCCTGTGAGAAATGTATCTTTGAGACATGTGCATACCGATATTTGCTGGGTGTACTGACACTCTTACCTTCTTCTTCGATTTGAAGACGTTACACCTAAAGGAATTACTGGAGCCATCTCTAGCGATGTAACTGAAGATCTTTAAGTCTTGAGAGTCATGGGACACGTAAAAAATCCTGAAAAATAACATTTTGTTAAAAACCCGATGTCAGCCTTGACCAGTCAGAAAAAGTTACCTGAAAGCTCAAACAAATACTTCGTCCTTCTCTTCCACCTCTGAATAACCCCTTTGTAACGGCTTACAGAAATTACAGATCATTATTTAAATTGCTTATGATAAAATTAAAAAAGAAGGCATTGCCGGTGGTACCCTGATATGAATCAAGGGGCTGTGTATATAGCTACATTAATTAAATGGTGATAGTGTAATAGACCCTGGAGGGCAAAAAAAGAGTCCTCTTGTGATATCTGGTAACTTCACCACCTGCTTTTGCTCTTGTCTTTGCCTTGCACCAGTCAAACTGACACAGCACAGAGTAAGACCTACATGCTATGAAACCTCAATTACACAGCTGCTGAAAGGCACAGCATTGAGAGGACCTATCCCCATTGCAGCACTACTATATCATTACACACAAAGACACACACAATCACAGACACACACAATCACACACACACATACACACACACATAATAGTAGGGAGGTTAAGCGCAAAAAATAGGGTGTCGACTTCAAGTCATGATGCAAAGGTCCCCTTTGGTATAGAAGTACCTTAGGACCATAGAAATACATTTATCCAAGGACACAAGTGAGATCACACTTTGTAGCTGAGATACACGCGTTTCCCCTCCCAAAATGGCCGCCGAATGCGCCGCCAATACACCAGACCTGATATCTTTACTTCTGTTATAGCTATAATGACAATTTAGGGGTCAAAATGCACACATTTCATTAAAAAGGTAAGTGTCATCAGGGTGACTTTCCATAACTTTTCTTTTAAAAACTTTTTGTTTTTTAAGCAGTGCAGCTACTCTATATAAGTAGAAAGAAAGAAAGAAAGAAAGAAAGAAAGAAAGAAAGAAAGAAAGAAAGCAACCACAAGATTGCATATGCAAGACTGCATATGCAATCATGCAATTACACATACATGAACACACATGGTTCCCTTGATAAGGGTTGGCTGTGTCAAACGAAATGCTCCCAGAGAGATGCATTATTCACACACACACACACACACACACACACACACACACACACACACACACACACTCTGGTAACCAGGTGTAAAGAATCACACGCAAGATGGGATGGCCCACAAAGTTAGGGCACATTTAAAAAGGGGGTTGTTTACTAGTCTTTGTTGAGACATTGTTTGTTATGGGGGGGGGATTTTCCCCCTTTTTCTCCCCAGTTGTATCCGGCCAATTACCCCACTCTTCCGAGCCGTCCCGGCCGCTGCTCCACTCCCTCTGTTGATCCAGGGAGGGCTGCAGACTACCACATGCCTCCTTCGATACATGTGGAGTCGCCAGCCGCTTCTTTTCACCTGACAGAGAGGAGTTTCGACAGGGGGTCGTAGCGTGTGGGAGGATCGCGCTATTCCCCCCAGTTCCCCTTCCTCTGCAAACAGGCACCCTGACCAACCAGAGGAGGCACTAGTGCAGCGACCAGGACACATACCCACATCCGGCTTCCCACCCGCAGACACAGCCAATTGTGTCTGTAGGGATGCCCGACAAAGCCAGAGGCAACACCGGGATTCGAACCGGCGAGCCCCGTGTTGGTAGGCAACGGAATAGACCACTACGCCACCTGGACACTAGAATAAGTCTACTTGACTTTAAGAAATAGTTTTCAACTATAGAAAATCACACTGAGACAAAGTCGTTTCCTGCAGTATGTGTAAAAGTAATCCATGCAGGCAATGCTTGACTTTTCAATCTGTCTTACAAACTCTTGGGTACTTAGTCTGACAAAAAATATTTTTACCATCCTTCATTGGGTACATGTAAACTTAAAGATAGCATGTTTAACACTATAAAGTAATTTCAGCTACAATGTAACGGTGTTGTATAACACCATGAGGAGCGTCGGCTTCTAGATGATTACAGTTCAGAGAAGAGGACGGTCCCTGAAAAGCCACATGCATTACACAACACACCTGCTCCTCCAACCATGTAGGAATGATAGATAATTCATCAGAATGTCTTTTGAATGTAATTGCTCTTGACACATACATGCAGTCCATTAGTCCTGCATGTTCCTGTGCGTAACAAGGCCTTCAGAGCACCATTAAGAGGTGCAACCAGTGTGGCCTGTTCAAACGCCCATTAATAAACAAGTCCCAGATTGGCCTGCAGTGGCTTAGGTTAGACGGCATGTTTTCCAATGAGAGCCATATTAGTAGTCTAATCTGTACTCACAACAACAGAGGTTAATTCCCCCCCCCCCTTTTTCTCCCCCATTGTGCTTGGCCAACCACCCCTCTCCTCCAAGCCATCCCGGTCGCTGCACCACCCCCCTCTACCAAGCCGGGGAGGGCTGCAGACTACCATATGTTTCCTACGATACATGTGGAGTCGCCAGCCGCTTCTTTTCACCTGACAGTTAGGAGTTTCGCCAGGGGGAGGTAGAGCGTGGGAGGATCACACTCTTACCCTCAGTTCCCCCTCCCCACCAAACAGGCGCCCCGACCGACCAGAGGAGATGCTAGTGTAGCAACCAGGGCACATACCCACATCCGACTTCCCATCCACAGACACAGCCAACTGTGTCTTTTGGTACCAACCAAGCCGGAGGTACCTCCGACCAAGCCGGAGTTAGACACGCCACCCGGACGACGATGGAGGCCAATTAAAAAAAACAAACAAAAAAACACATAACTAAGCATGAAAGGAGCGGTATGAAACAAAATGGAACGAGGAGACTGAAATGTTCCAGTTTCGTATTGTCTCGGTTTTACCATGGGTTTATGAAGCAGCAGAACAAGGCAGAGAGCTTTTACTGATTAGCTGATTAACTAGTTAGAGGTGAGACTAACCTGTATATTGGGTCATGCATGATCAGCATCTTGCTCTCATCCCAGGTCCACTCTTTCCTCTGTGTATGTGAGACAGAGATGATCAGAATATTGCAATGAGTTCCACCAATTAAAACAAAGTTATGAAATCAAATCTGAGATTACATGTTGGAGCTTTAACAGTAGACAGTTAGTCTGTGATCCTATAAATAACCCTCCCCAAGAGAGGAAACGGGAGCTAACACTCCACAATTGTGTAATGTCCTAGGGATATTGGTAAAATCTCTGGTTAGTCCATCCATCCATTATCCCACCCGCTTATCCTGCTCTCAGGGTCACGGGGATGCTGGAGCCTATCCCAGCAGTCACTGGGCAGGACACGGGGGGACACCCTGGACAGGCCGCCAGTGCATCACAGGGCCGACACAAACACACACACCTAGGGCCAATTTAGTATGGCCGATTCACCTGACCTACATGTCTTTGGACTGTGGGAGGAAACCGGAGCACTCGGCGGAAACCCACACAGACACGGGGAGAACATGCAAACTCCACACAGAGGACAACCCGGGACGACCCCCAAGGTTGGACTACCCCGGAGATATTGGTAAATACTCTGGTTAGGATTATTATGAAACAAGTAAAATTAGTAAAACCATGAGTAAAACCTCAGACAATCTCTAAACGGGTCAACATAATCAGCCCGACTGTTCATTTGTGACCACGTCCGCCCAACATTTACTTAGGGAATTAAGGATTCACAGCCAGACTTCACACTGGGCTACAAAGGCCGCTTCTGAAGGAAGTGAAAAGAGCAACCAAAGCTTCTGGCAGGTAAAAAGGAAATCAGTTGGGGTCTAAAAGACGGAAACCTATTTCATGACTAAGACATGGGTTGTGTGAGGTCAAAGCCATGGGAGAAGAAATGGATAGCTTAGCATTGCTGCAGCTCTTGGTATTGTTCACTTAAATAATCAAATTAATTGTTTGCTAATAACATCCGGTTTCTGTATTGCTGCGTGGAGCACTTGAGTAGAATCAGCTTTTCATTCACTGTAGATGCAAGGACATTTAGAGATGCATAGTTCAAATCAGGGGGGAGACTGTCATGGAAGAGGATGATCTGGGGCAAAGGAAGCGACTTTCAGCCCTTGTCGTGGCAACATGGACCCAACTCAGTGAAACATCAGCGAATGGAGGTGCCAACACTGAAAACCCAATGACAAAGGGTTTTTCACACACTTTTTCTCCTCAATTGTACTTGGCCAATTACCCCACTCTTCCGAGCCATCTCGGTCGCTGTTCCACCCCCTCTGCCAATCCGGGGAGAGCTGCAGACTACCACAAGCTTCCTCCGATACATGTGGAGTCGCCAGCTGCTTCTTTTCACCTGACATGGAGGAGTTTCACCAGGGGGTCGTAGCGCGTGGGAGGATCACACTATTCCCCCCAGTTCCCTCTCCCCCCTGAACAGGTGCCCCGACCGACCAGAGGTGGCGCTAGTGCAGCGACCAAGACACATACCCAAATCAGGCTTCCTACACGCAGACATGACCAATTGTGTCTGTAGGGATGCCCGACCAAGCCAGAGGTAACATGGGGATTCGAACCGGTGAGCCCCGTGTTGGATTTGGTTTAATTTTTGCCTGCAAGATTAAGGATATACATATTATATCTGGATTTCTGGATCTGGTAATACAGCAGTTTGTCCAGACATAGAAGCAAGTGCTAACAGTGGATTCTAACAAAGTGCACATACTCTGTGATGCAATGTGACAAGTTTCTCCTCCCATTTCTGTGACTGATGCCGCAACCTTACCTTCTGTTTTTTCCTCAGCATCACCTTGACCCCATCTGCAGACACCACAATGCTGACCTTCTTCTTCTTGATGTTCTTTGCCTTGAACTCATACTGGAAAAGTACACAAACAGAATGTATCATCGCATATACGTACTAGCCAAAGATTGGTTCACATTGTTGTAGAGGAACTGACATGATAAATGCACACTATTTACAAAGTTCAGCAACCACCGAGGGATCAGGCCTTGATAATAGCTCTCACACACACACACAAACCACCATTGCCGTATCTCGTCTGTGAAGTGAGAGGACCTAAGCACACTTCTGGCTGCTGACATGATGAGTTTTGAGACTGCAGCAATGTGTCAGCAGTGAGGAATGATCCAAACTGCACTGCAATAGATTAGCCCCTTAATAACTTGGCAGCACCGAGTGCGAGCCATGATGAAAGGCCTCTTTAATTCACACCAGTACCCAAGCAAAAAAAAAAAATTACTCCCTTTTTGTTGCCAAAGCAGAAACACTTAACATTCAGTGTGCTGAATGAGAGAGAAATTAAATATATTTTGTTTGTTTGTTTGTTTTTTCCACTTCAGATTTATGGAATAGTTTGTCAGAGGGATCACTGTCGGCAGGGACAAGTTTAACTTAACTACAATGTCAAGTAAGACGTGGCATTCAGGAGATAAAGATGGTCGATCCAATTCTTTTCTGTTTTTGGGGAATTTTTTCCCCTCTTTTTCTCCCCAATTGTATCCAGCCAATTACCCCACTCTTCCGAGCCATCCCGGTCGCCGCTCCTTGCCCTCTGCCCATCCGGGGAGGGCTGCAGACGACCGCATGCCTCCTCTGATACATGTGGAGTCGCCAGCCGTTTCTTTTCATCTGACAGTGAGGAGTTTTGCCAGGGGGACGTAGCGCGTGGGAGGATCACACTACTCCCCCCAGTCCCCCCCCTCCCGAACAGGCACCCCACCGACCAGAGGAGGCGCTAGTGGAGCGACCAGGACACATACCCACATCCGGCCCCCCGCAGACACGGCCAATTGTGTCTGTAGGGACGCCCGACCAAGCCGGAGGTAACACGGGGATTCGAACCGACGATCCCCATGTTGGTAGGCAACGGAACAGACCGCATCACTACCCAGATGCCCGATCCAATTCTTTTCTGATTGTTAAAATAAGTCGGTAACCAAGATACGAGGCTATACTAATCAGCATGTTGCAACTTCACCTTAACAACTGTATTTAAAGTAAATGTACCGTTTAGTAATGATAAAAACCCAGAGTCGTCTGGTTCCTGTGAGTCCACGCCAATGCTAACATCCAATAAACCCAAGGTCTCGGGGATAACTCTGACTTCATATTCAACATCCACTCACTCAAACACAAAGAACACACACGAAACACCACCAATCAAATCCTACTGTACATCCCAGTTAAATGGCCCGTTTGCTGAATGGTGTGCAGCAGCCGTGTCTCTGCCGAGTGGCTAACACATTTAACACACGCTGTTAGCTTGCCTGACACGAAGCTGGAGAACATAGCATGTCTGCCATGCACACTCACATCAGCGTCTCTTTAAAACACAAACCAAACTTCAGCTCTACGTAACAGTCTTGCTTGATCTCTTGCAGCCATTAGAGCCCTCAGAGCAGGAAGTTGGCTGCAGCAGAATATAAACCCCGAAGAGACGTGGAGAGACGCGGGGAAGGTAAGTGGGTGTGCGCGTGTGGGTGTCCGGGTAGCGTAACGGTCTATTTCGTTGCCTACCAACACCGGGTTCGAACCCCCGTGTTACCTCCAGCTTGGTCGGGCGTCCCTACAGACACAATTGGCCACGTCTGTGGGTGGGAAGCCGGATGTGGGTACGTGTCCTAGTTGCTGTACTAGCGCCACCTCTGGTCGGTTGGGGCGCCTGTTCGGGAGGGAGGGGGAACTGGGGGAAATAGTGTGATCCTCCCATGCGCTACGTCCCTCTGGGGAAACTCCCCACTGTCAGGTGAAAAGGAGTGGCTGGCGACTCCACGTGTATCGGAGGAGGAATGTGGTAGTCTGCAGCCCTCCCCGGATCGGCGGGGGGGGGGGGGGGGCAGAGATCGGGACGGCTCGGAAGGGGGGGTAATTGGGGAGGAAAAATGGGGGGGAATGTATGTCTGTGTGTGTGTGTGTGGGGGTAGTAATATTAGAGAGGAGATGAAAATAGCTGAGGTGCAAAGAGGAGAAAAGTAGATAGGGTGGAAGGTTGAGAAGAATAAAGGTAAAGCGAACCGGGGAAAGGAAATTAAAAGGTGAGGTTAAGTGAGAAAAAGGAAAGTGTAGAGGAGAGAGGAGAGGAGGAGAAAAATAGAAAATGGAATTGGGAGAGCAGCTGAAAAAATAGAGCTGAGCTGAAGGAAGGAGACAAGAGGTGATATGAGGAGAGAAGCAGGTGTTATGCAAGGTCCTCTTGAAAACCATGGCCTGCTATGAAGGCGTGACTGAATGAACATTTGGTACAGGCCGAGACCTGCCATTCTCGCTAATGAGGCGATTTGAGGTTTATCTGTTTGCGTGTGAGTTTGAACTTGTGTTTTTCTACTCCAACACAAACATACATTGGTGGGCATTCATGTAAGCCTGACTATGGGTGTGTAGGTTGACCTAAATATAAACTCCCGATTTGCATATTCATTTTAATCTCACAAAACAATGCATTGTGTAGGTTGCCGTATGTCAGAGTTTCGGTTTATGTTTGCACAGAATGTGAATTGCCGCGCTTGTCCGCCTCCTTACAATGTTGTTCTCTTCTTCACTGGATCCACGGCGATTAAAGTTTCAGTCTCTAATTATACAGAACAGAGTCTCGAGAGAGCTTATTAAATGCAAGATGGGCTCAGCGATAGACAGACAGAGAAAGAGAGAGAAAGAGAAAAAGAAAGAAAGTTGACTAAGTTAAAATAAGACCCAAAGGAGAAACGTTTGGCTGAATAGAGAGGTGGTGGAAAAAAGGTGTCAGCACAGAGAAAAACCTTCGAGCTAAACATTACATCTTATCCTGGTTATAAAAAGTATCATACTGCCCAAAGGTCAAGGTTTACATTTGGCACCGAGACGTTTTGGGAAAGAAAGATTATGTCAGTGTTGGAAGGTAGAAAAGACAAATTCTTTCTCAGAGTCAATACATAGAAATAATAAATAAATAAATAAATAAATAAATATAACTTTGTTAAAAGAAACACTCAACAGTAGGGAAAGTGCTCAACAAATAAGGAGCAAAATAATCCTGATGATTGCTTATGGCATGATACAGGTTTGTACCGTCTCATAAAGAATTTACTTGACTCACTGGATTATACATACATACATATATATATATATATATTTATGCAGTTTGTGTCACCTTGAGTTTTTTCCTGCAGAACAATATCCTAGAGCGGTATTATTTCTGACCATGTTGTATACACACTTGGGTCCATGTTTGAATAATATGCATTAGGATGTGTAGGCTGACCTAAATAACTGTTTTGAATGGACAGAGTAAATTTTGTTCTGTCTCACAATGTATCATCTGGGTGGGCAAAATGTACTACGCTTTTGTTTTTCTTGTACCGTAAGGTCCATCGAAAATCCACAACAGCCAAATCGTTAGCTGAAGAAAAGATGATGATGATGAAATAACACGAGGAAGATGGCTGAGGGGAGTGATCTGACATCTGCTTACATGATGGGACATCTAAAGAGACGATGACTTGTGATCGTGCAATGGTATGGATGGGGAAAAAAACCCAAAAAAAACACAGGCATGGGTCCGTGTTAATGTTTGTGCATGCAGACACACACACAGACACACACAATTGCACTCACAAACACACTGTCATTATTTTCTGCAAACCCCCCCCCCCACACACACACAGCCGTCCTTACACAGGGCTATTTGTGTCCAAACACTTATACACTGGTCTTTCATAATTCACAGTTTATGCCAGCATTCTAGCGGAGCAAAAAAGGGTTTTTGCAATTTCTTACAAGTATGAAAATTTTATATTTCTATGCTTAAGTGCAAATGTGTTTTGAAATATTCAGGCTTTAATGCACTTGCATTGTAGTAGTTTTTTCTCCCCCTCATCAACAGTGCCGCAAACAATCAAACCCATCCCTCTTGTCGCCTCAGCTGTCAACATGCCAAGTTAAAAACTGCTCAACAAAACAAATTTCAGAGTAGAGCTAATTTTATATTAGCTTATTGCTAGGGTATTTTTGAAACTTTCTACCTCATCTCAGAGGACCTCAGGAAGACAGGGTTTGAGAATAATACATGAGGGCTAATGAGAAGACCATCACTCATATGTAGACAGTCATAACAACAGCCACACAAGGGACATGGACTTATGGGGACCAGCTTACGTGAACATTTTGTTCACCGTAGGGTCATTTTGTTTCACCACTGGCACAATATATACGTCACGCTCTCTCTTTCTCTCTAACTCAGTCCACACTGTCTTGGAAAGCCTTTGCAACGTTACAGCCAGGACTTGCTTTAAGTCTTTCAACAAGATGACAGAATGCATCTGAGCATCAAATCGAAATCAAATCAAATCAATTTTATTTTTATAGCCCAATATCACAAATTACAAATTTGCCTCAGTGGGCTTAACAGCAACGCAACATCCTGTCCTTAGACCCTCTCATCGGATAAGGAAAAACTCCCTAAAAAAAGCCCTTTAACAGGGAGAAAAAATAGGAAGAAACCTCAGGGAGAGCAACAGAGGAGGGATCTCTCTCCCAAGATGGACAACGTGCAATGGATGTTGTGTTCACGCAATTTACATAATACAACATTGAAAGAGGATAACAGAATTATAATGGACATAAAATTTATGAAGAACATGATGCACAGGATGCCAAGCAGTGTCCACATGCCAACGGAGCAGTCCAGGACCCAAGCCACGCGACTAGCATCATCATGTACTAAGAGGATACAGAAGACCGTTAAATCTGAACAGCATTATCAAACAGAGGCAATGTCCTTTAGCTAGTGGTCAAAATGCAAACACATTTTGCAAAGAGCATTAACTTGCAGCGTGATAACTGTGATTTCACCATCCATTACAATCCATTACCACTGTCGAAACTCAGATTTGAAGGCACTCGCTTAACCTTTTACCCCGCTTTTTTTGGAATTGGCCAATTATCCCACTCTTCCGAGCCGTCCCGCTCGCTGCTCCACCCCCTCTGCCGATCCAGGGAGGGCTGCAGACTACCACGTCTCCTCTGATACACGTGGAGTCGCCAGCTGCTTCTTTTCACCTGACTGTGAGGAGTTTCGCCGAGGGGACGTAGCGTGTGGGAGGGTTGCGCTATTCCCCCCCAGTCCCCCCCCCCGAACAGGCGCCCCATCCGACTGGAGGAGGCGCTAGTGCAGCGATCAGGACACATACCCACATCCAGCTCCCCACTTACAGACACGGCCACTTGTGTCTGTAGGGACGCACGACCAAGCCGGAGGTAACACGAGGATTTGAACCAGCGATCCTTGTGTTGGTAGGCAATGGAATAGACTGCTACACTACCCGGACATCCCAACCCCCTTCAAGGGAGGAATTTAACGGTTAAGCTACCGATGGCTGTAAACAGATCATTATCATCAGGTTGGCACTCCAGCAAGTGCGTCAAAAGGTTAAAACAAAACAACACTTGTGTAATAAACAGACAAATCTACATCTTTGCGTCCAGATAAGATATTGATACCTGTCTCCAGTGTCCGGAAAGAACTAGTATAAATGGTCAGTTTACCTCCATGGGTGCCTGGACCACCTCTGATCTGAACGCAGTTTAACCAGCCACCCACTTGGTCCACACAGACACACACAGAACAATATTTCCCGGAGTTATTCATGAGTTCCACACATGGACCATACCCGCCGAACAGCCACAGGGACACAGAGGGCCCCCCCCCCCCCCGATTCTCAGAGCTAGAGGTAAAGGTTTTGCAGGGACCTGGACAAACAGAAGCCATAGTTCAAGTTTACTTTGGGGCCTACAGAGCCAGGAAGAGGCCATGTGAATGCTGCTCCAGTGTTTTGATGTTAACAGTCGCGTTCCCTCAAAGACAAGCCAGGCGATTTAGGAAAGAGGCACCCGGTCATTACGCAGCAGTAATTACACATTGTATAAATACAACCCTCTGCTTCAAAAGACACTTGTCGACAAACCCCTCAGTGACAGGCCAGTGGGGGCTACACAGTGGCTTTACCACAGTGAGAACGAGGGGGCGAAAACTGACAGTTTGTTTTCCCCCGTTGTAATTATTTTTAGAGTGACTCAATAGGCAGGGGCTGGGCTTTGCAAACAAAATGATGGACTTAGAAATAAATTATGGACACCCCCCCCCTCATCCCAAAATCCCCCCAAAATCCCTTTTTGGCTGTGCTGAAAAGCAGGGGGAATGCAGGGCGCATTGTGGGTCGTAGATGCCCTCTGTCGTACTGTTGAATCCATACAGGACTCAACAATGAGCCCTATAGATTGTATCCCAGCAACCGCTTCATTACAATTCTCAGGACTGTTGAGTTTCGAGGAATTTCAGTTTTTTTTTCTTTCCTTCAAATGAGCACACAAAGAGATGACTGTTGAGAGCCGAGCTGGGCTGAGAAAAGCAGCAGCTGTCCAACAGGCGGGAATTCAACTTGAAAAGAAACTTCCGAGGTATCCAGGGAGTTGGAAATCTCAGTCGTGGGCGACAATCTTAAATGAAATCAACACGTTTGTTTCTTTGTTTACCATAATTCCTCTTAGCTATAATAATGTATGAGGAATTCGTCGGGAGATGTTCTTTCGTGAAATAAAAAAAGCTCCACTTGAAAAAAAAGAGCCACTTTATTTTGTCGTTGTATTCTTACAATGAAATTCGTTCTCTGCATTTAACCCAGCCTATTGTATAGGAGCAGTGGGCAGCTGCAGCGCCTGGGGACCAACTCCAGTTCTTCTTTCCATTGCCTTGGACAGGGGCACAGACAGGAGTATTAACCCTAACATGCATGTCTTTTGGATGGTGGGATGAAACCGGAGCACTCGCAGGAAACCCACGCAGACACAGGGAGAACATGCAAATGCCACACAGAAAGGACCTGGGACGGCCTGCGGTTCGAACCCGGGACCTTCTTGCTCTGAGGCAACAGTGCTAACTACTGGGCAACCGTGCTGCCTGGTACTTTATCAACTACCCATGAGCTCACCCAGGAATTCAAGCCGTTTTTTTAATACTCTCCCTCTCTGTGAGTAGTATTCAAACACGGGCCCCTTGGCTCTGGGCCAGAGAGGGGGGCCGAGTGACTGCTATGATGTGGCTGAGGTCCAAACCCTCTGAGCGAACCTGTATCTCTCACCGTTACTTAGCAGGAGTGTGTGAGGCAGCATTTACCTAGAGAGTTGCTATGGACGACGACCTTGGCCTAGATTAGAAGTGGAAGGGAGTCTGTGTTTGCCCATGTGTCTGGTCTACGAGTGCAAGAAAGAAGAGCGAGTGGTGGAGTAGGAAGAGAAAAAAAAACAATGACAGAACCAAATATTTGCACATGCATCTGTGACTGTAAGAGTTTGTGTCTGTGCTTGTGTGCATAAGTGCATAAGTGCATGTGTGTGTGTGGTCAAGCCAGTTTCCACCTATGAGAGTGACGTCCATATGACAGTAGATGTTATTGATTGGACTCCTGGGCTTTGGTCTGACACTACTTGGAGGATCATTGGAGTGAGAGTCTTGCCCTTTGGGATAGAGGGTGCTTGCAGGATAACAGCGCTAGCTAGCAGTGCTGCCTAGTAAACACAGATTTCCGTGTTGATAGCAAGAATACAGGCGACAGTGGAGAAGGGCAGACAAATGTCTTTTTACCCGTGAGGGGTAATGATGAGATGTACAGCAGGCTCACCTCAATGAACCGCTGGATGGCTCGTTACTGTAATGAGCAGGGATTCGGTTTTGTTGATAACTGGCCTTCTTTCCGGGGCCGTCCTTACCTGCTGAAAGCGGATGACCTTCACCCTACTGATGACGGTGCCACTCTATTGTCAAGCAATATAGATAGCTGTTTACGTTTAGTTTGATGCTGGTGACTTATCATTCAGCGGGTTGCAGGTGATTAGAGAGCCTGCTGGGTTTAAACCTAGTGCGTATGTGGAGTTAACTAGTTTAATTATCATATTTAGTCAGGGAATTTCTCATAGTGTAGATTATCAGACTGACAGCTTGGTCTATAATATTAAGACCCTCTCCCTACCCTGCTGTATTGCCCCCAAGCTCTCCTCTCCTATATGTGTGACTCACAATAATCTAATAATTATTCCGACTACTGGTAGTGGTGAAATGTGCAATTAAGTATCAAATCAACTACAGAACCAAACATCTATTGTTATCAAAAGTGTGACCACATATCATCCAAAGAGTAGATCATCAAAAATTTCAACTAATAATACAAGGTGTCTAATTCAAATCAATATTTCACCTATTGGTAGCTCTAAACTAAAGTTTCAGCTACTCCTGCAGGTCCTGTCTCACCAAATTCATATCTATACAATGAGTCACTGATAGTCCCTGTTATTACAGCTTTTGAGGCTACCTCCCTTGATACTTCAACTAAGCTCATGTCAGCTTCTAAAGCCAACTACTTGCCCACTTGACCCTTTACCAGCAAAACTTTTTAAAGACCTCTGGCCTTTCCTGGGACCTACAATGCTAGACATTGTTAATATTTCACTTACTACTGGCACTGTTCCCAGCAGTTTTAAGACAGCCTCAAACCTTTACTGAAAAACTGCACTTCAATCCAGGGTCTCTTAATAACTATCGACCAGTCTCTAATCGTCCATTCTTTTCTGAAGTGCTAGAGAGAGTTGTGTATAAACAACTTTTGACCCATATGGAAGAAAACTATCTATATAAACCTTTTCAATCGGCTTCCAGGCCCTGTCACTCCACTGAAACTGCTCTAACCAGAGTGGTGAATGATCTTTTCCTAACTATGGACTCTGATTCCACCTCTGTGCTTCTACTACTGGACCTCAGTGCAGCTTTTGACACCACTGATCACTGTATACTATTAGACAAATAAGTAATTTGAGTAATTTTGGTGTCTCTGGCTTAGCTCTCTCTTGGCTTAAGTCCTACTTATCTGGAGAACACATTGTGTCTGCAATAATAATATTATTGCATGGTCATTTTGGGGTTTTCAACTGAATTGAGTTCAGGAGAGGTGTAACTGATCTAGGTAATTGTTTGATTTGTTTTGTAGCAGTTTTGGGAGATATAAATAACCACAATGTGCGACCAGGGCTTTTGAAGTTCTTTTCTTAGTGAATGAATGACACTTTTCTAATTGTCACCATTCCATGTGTGTATATTTCAATGTGTTTGTGGTGGAGAAAGCCACAGCTGGCACTGATACGACCTTAGCTGTGACTCCTTTAGATAAATGACTTTCATTACCCATACTGCATATGTGTTTGTAGAGGTCGACAGAATTCATTAATGTCAAAACTGCCCTGTATGGGTACACACAGAGGGAACGCAAGAGACACAGCAAGTTAACTTTGGTGTCGAATCACTGAGGACCAGGCACAATTTTGGATTTTTATCAACAAAAAAAAATAAAAACAAATCAGATGGTGTCCGGGTACAGCGTAGCAGTGTATTCTGTTGCCTACCAACACAGGGGATCGCCGGTTCAAATGCCCGTATTACCTCCGGCTTGGTCGGGTGTCCCTACAGACACAATTGGCCGTGTCTGCAGGTGGGAAGCCAGATGTGGGTATCTGTCCTAATCGCTGCACTAGCGCCTCCTCTGGTCGGTCAGGGAGCCTGTTCAGAGGGGAGGGGAACTGGGAGAAATAATGTGATCCTCCCACGTGTTACGTCCTCCTGGCAAAACTCCTCACTGTCAGGTGAAAAGAAGCAGCTGGCGACTCCACATGTATCGGAGGAGGCACGTGGTAGTCTGCAGCCCTCCGCAGATCGGCAGAGGGGGTGGAATAGCAACCGGGACGGCTCAGAAGGGTGGGGTAATTGGCCGGATACAATTGGGAAGAAAAACGGGGAAACCCCGCCCCCCCCAAAAAAAAATCATTTCATCTCATTAAAGCTACATCAAGTTTAGAAAAAAAGAGCTTCTGCAGACAAAGTAAGGAAGTTCACTTGATGCGCAATGAGTCAACCTGTTCCTCTTGAAAGAAATCAAATACACCTCGAGCAGTTCTGACACAGGGAGTAGCAGAGTCCTAGCACAGGCCCAGGCACGCAGATCCTTGAGTGTTTGTGCCCTTGCAGTGAGAATGGGCCCACGGTTGAATGACTCACTGACAGGCCCTATGAAAGAACAGCCAGTCCCAGAGCCCTGACGGCAGCTACTCAGAGCTACTCACATGGGGCACCCAGGAAATACAAAGAAACAACCTGAGCATGCCAAACACTCACACTCCGGGGATACAGATGAAACACACACTCACTCACACACACACACACACACACACACACACACACACACAAATATGTGTCTGGAGCCGTGCACAGCCATATAAACAAGTTTACACACATAAACAGACCCAACACGTGTACATAAAACCACAGAGAAAATCAGAATCCAGGATTGGCTCGATGTCCCAGAATGCCTGTGGACACTGGGGAATTCATTTAGTTATTTCATAAATTTCACAGCAACCCCTAGCCCGAGGTGACATGGGGTTATAAAATAATCAGTGTTCTTACATGCTACCGGCTGTGATCTGCTTAAACTCACACAAAAGAAAAAGTTTAAAGAACTTGTGGGAGCGGGAGGAAAACACCTAGATGAAATATTTTATTTGAGCATCACACTGACTTTCCTGTAAAGTCTATATTTCAGCACCTACCATCCCTGACTATGTGGTTTAGCTACACATGGCTACAAGAATGATAGCCACCTCTGAGAGACTTCCCTTCATGATGAATAACGCTTACATTATTGTATTAAGATAATAGTGCACGTTCGTGTTCGAGATATGGAATATTAACCGTTACAGAAAGTTCACTGTGATTAAAGGGCACGTAAAACTCTCCTTTAAAAACAATCTTGTGTCAACTGCTTACTTTGGTTTGGCTAAATTATTGCCCCAGAACTTAACTTAATTTTCCTTAACCACAGAGAAAACGGCAGCCCCCCCCCTTTCCTTTCAGTATCATCACTGGTTAGCTTTGTAGCTGTTGACAGATGAGTCAAACTTGAAAGGAAGAAGCACATGTTTGACTTGTTGCCAAAAAATGGTTTATTCTGATGTTTAGCCAATTTCGTGTGATAGCTCACACCATACTGCTGCAACACTGGCAAAATGCAAACAGCTTAGCAAGAATTCAGATGTTCAGGGTGAGGACACAGAAAGATAACAAGGTAGCCATTGAAACATGGGACGCAGCTATGCTGCAGATGATAGTGACATGAGCACTTGGATGTGGCTACAGAGAGATAGTGACTTGATGCATGCTCAAGAATCCAGATAAGAAAATCAAAGAATGGATACAATCTGGATACAATGTTTATTGAGAGAAACGTTTCATCATTCATCTAAGTGACCTCTTCTGTCTAAAGTGACTGCAGGTATCCCCACCCTTATAAACAATATAGCTGCATAACGACCGAAACCAATGACCTGTTTCATATGCAAATATGGGTGTGACCATTAACTAGAGTTACAATGGCCATGTGTAGTAGTCACAGAGGACTTGGGTATGTTTGCAATCACAGCATTGTAAGATTGCGACAGGTGTACTCTTAGCCCCCCCCCCCCCCCCCAGTTCAGGGACGGTCATTCCCTCTTCACATAGATGGCCTCTTTTGATGCTCTGTTCAAACCCAGTGTTCCTCCCTATCAAGAATGTGCCCTACCAAGGATGTGCACATCAGTGTTGTAGTACTCGAGTCCAGGACTCGGACTTGAGTCTGACTCGAGTGCTGATTTTCAGGAATCGTGACTCGACTTGGACTTGAGCACTGATGACTCGGACTCAAAGTCGGACTCGAACACTGAGGGCTAGACACTCAACTCGGACTCAAGGTTTAGTGACTCGACTACAACACTGGTGTGTGTGCATATGCTTGCGAGTGCATTTGTCTGGCTATTGTGTCACAAAGTAAATAAACTCCCTTTGAAATGGTGACAGCTGTGTCATTTTTGTTTCATGTAGACCTTTTTTATTTGTATGTCAGCTTTTTTACGGTACCAGTGGAGCACTGGAGCCCATCTTAGAACTCGACTCAGACTCAACCTTGATGACTCAGACTCGGACTCAGGTAATGGGGACTTGACTCGGACTTTTTTTTGGGGACTCAGACTCGAACACTGGGGACTCGAGACTCAACTCGGACTCGAGATTTAGTGACTCGACTACAGCACAGGTGCACATAATATGGATGTGCCCACTGATGGATGTGCCCAAGGATGTGCACATACGTAGATGGCCCTATCAAGGATGTGCCCTATGAAGGATGTGCACATAGGGCCATCTTTGTGAAGAGGGAACGAACATCCCTGTCAATAATATCTTTCAATAAAGGTTGTATCCAGATGAACTGATTCAACTTTCTTTGCAAGAGATAATGAGTTTTGTCCAAGCAGTGGTCTGGCAATGCTACGGTTGGTGTAATAGGATTACTAGGCAAAATGCTGTCAGATCAGAGGTCCCTAAACCCCTGCAGCATCCAGTCCAGGAGTACAACATTCACCTATCTGCTCCAGCACACAAACACAGTTAAAAAGTTTTGGCAAAAGAGTCAAGGAGACATAGGGATAAATTAGACCTCCTTTATTTTCTCTTTGGGCGCGCCCCCCCTTTTTTCAATTATATCCAGCCAATTACCCCACTCTTCTGAGCCATCCCTGTCGCTGTTCCAACCCCTCTGCCGATCTGGGGAGGGCTACAGACTACCACATGCCTCCTCCAATACATGTGGAGTTGCCAGCCGCTTCTTTTCACCTGACAGTAAGGAGTTTCGCCAGGGGGACGTAGCACGTGGGAGGATCACGCTATTCCCCCCAGTTACCCCTCCCCCCTGAACAGGCACCCCGACCAACCAGAGGAGGTGCTAGTGCAGCGACCGGGACAGATACCCACATCTGGCTTCCCACCCACAGACACAGCAAATTGTGTCTGTAGGGACGCCCGACTAAGGTAACACGGGGATTCGAACCGCCAATCCTTGTGTTGGTAGGCAAAGGAATAGACCGCCATGCCTTCCGGATGCACCAGACCTCCCTTTTTTAGGGCAGTATCAGATTTTAGAGATTGGAAGATTAATAAAGAGACTGGTTTGTGAGTCCCTCAGATCCTTTTTTTTTTTAAATCACACTACTGCTAGTCAACTAAGAGCTATGTGGAACATCTTTTTCAGGGATAAAAACAAATTATCAGTTACAGTCAGCACAAACTGGAAACCAAGAGGGACTTCAATTAAGGTCCCTTCCCTTCATTTTACCATAAATATCCCCTAATTATTTGCGCTAGTTTGATGAGACATTTGAGATGACACGTGTACACCTACACGTGTGTGTCGACACACACGTGTCATGAAAAAGCAAGAGGAGTAAACTGAACAAGAGTGGACAGGGTTTGGGGCCACTTTAAAGGTGTCATGAAATGAAAAATGTAATTTCATTCTTGTTAGCTATTTTAATGCACCTACTTTACAGCCATTGAACACCACATACTAGAAATTCACAAAAATATTCTATTTTTATGAGATTTTTTTTTATCTTCCTTACAAATGCAAATTTATTTTAGTAAAATAATTCTGCACAGGCATACACTGAAGAAATTTCCAACAATAGATTGAGAGAAGATGAAATTGAAACTAGCCAATAACATATCAATGTCCACATTCTTCTAAAAATGTCTTTTGGCTGTTTGTCAAATCAAACTTCCCATTCAACTGTTCTGTTTCATTCAGAAATGTCAACTTGCAGAAGTTTGCAGTGCTTTTCATGTACATGGTACCTTTGACTTGAGACCAGAAAGCCAGAAGGAAAGGTAGGAGACAAGGGAAAATCATTAAATCAAAAACAGTATCAAATTAAATCATGCTGGGTCAGACAACCGTTGATGTCACAGGGTCAGCTGACAACTGTCTGGCCAGATTCACATTAAGCCCACCAGTGGTTTAAGGAGGTAAACCCTGGGGCACAGACCGGGGATGCCATCTGTCAATTTCATGCAGACATGTCCTAAATAGCCTTTCATGGACAGCTTTAAGAGGCCTTTCATAAAGGCCTGTTGTGAGTAGTCTAAATCCGTGTCTGAGTGGTCCAGCCTACTGAAACCATGAATTTGCCATTCTGCTGTTGTCCCTGTGGCACCATAATAATAATAATGATAATAATGATAATAATAATAATAATAATGATAATAATAATAATACATTATTATTATTATTATTATTATCATTGGTCAGAAAGATGCTGACCATGGAGAAGATGCACCACCCGAAAGCAGATGTCGACAGGCTGTACCTACCAAGAGCTTCAGCAGGACGAGGCTTAGTCCAACTCGAACTGACCTTCAAGACTACCACTATCGGGCTGGATGCATACCTGACAAAAACAGATGACCCACTCCTCCGAATAGTAAAACATCAGAACTACTTCATCAATAAAGAAGTTGCACAATTCAAGAAAGAGCTTGATGTCCCAGAAACCCCACCAACAGAAAATGAGGCAATTACCATCTATGCCAAACGAGTGAAGCAGAAGGCAAAACACCATGGCCAGAGGCAACTGCAAAAAACCTGGGAGGACAAAGCAATGCACGGGAAATATCCAAAAAGAATGAAAGATGCAGACGTCGACCAACAAAAGACACACCAGTGGCTGAGGAGCACCAGGCTGAAAGCAGAGACGGAAGGCCTGATAATCGCTGCACAAGACCAGAGGCTGGCAACCAGATCCTATCACCATCGCATCATCAAAGATGGAAAAGATCCAAAATGCAGAATCTGTGGAATGTACGAAGAAACCATCGACCACATTGTCTCAGGCTGCCCGGAACTGGCAAAGACCGAGTACATGTACAGGCAAAACAAGGCAGCAGCATACTTGCACTGGAAGATCTGCAGGAATCACAAGATCAAGACGACTGAGAAGTGGTAAGAACATCAACCAAAAACGGTCACTGAAAACAATGATGTCACCATCCTCTGGGACATGCCCATCCACACTGACAGAGAGATAAAAGCCAACAAGCCCGACATCGTTATCAAGGACAGGAAGCAAAAGAGGTGTATGCTCATTGACATGGCAATACCATCCGAAAAAAACATCTCAGTGAAAGTCACAGAGAAGCTGACCAAGTACAAAGACCTGGAGATTGAAATCAACAGGATGTGGGGAATGAAGACCGAAACAACACCAGTGGTCATTGGAGTTCTAGGACTCATGAAGAAGGGAATGGAAAAGTTCACCAACCGTATCCCAGGCAACATCAACATCTGTGCAGTCCAGAGGATCACCCTACTCGGAACAGCCCACATATTACGGCGAGTATTGTCAATCAAGTAACATCTGCCCTATAGTGCCTCAGGTCCATAGTTTGGACTCGGCTTTACAGGATGTAAAACAGGAAATGTGAAAGAAATAATAATAATAATAATAATAATAACTTTAGCAGGCAGGGTGTTCCCCTGCCTGCCGCCCAGTGACTGCTGGGATAGGCTCCAGCATCCCGCGACCCTAATTAGGATAAATGGCTTGGAAAATGGATCGATAGCTAATAACTTTATTCATATAGCACCTTTCAAAAACAGTTACAAAGTGCTTTACAATGAATAATGTGACCCCAGGACTGTCATTTGCATAAAACCAACCAAATCAGATTATGCTGGCGTGATGTCTTTAGGCCTTATCTAAAAGTTTAAAGTGTAGTCTATAGCTGCTGGTTGAGATGGCGCCGTATTATGGCGACTCACTATAGGCTACTCTTGCTTTGTTGTTTGCTTTCGTGTAAAATGTTGCTTTTGCTGCACAAAACGCGTCTTGTACAATTACCTATGATCGCCAGACTCTACTGGACATAACGTTAGACATTCCCAATAGCTGGAAGCCATAGGTCTTGCCGAAAGAGATTGCCTACAACAAACAGGAGTAATGGCCATAGACAGCCCTGCTGGAGGTGAGGTAAATGAGGTGGCACCCTGGTGAGGTTATGATGGCGTCCTACCTGGCCCCTGATTCCCAGCATACTGCTGTCTAATGTTCAGTCCCTCGATAACAAGCTGGACGAACTTCGTGGCAAATAAGCTCTCAAAGGGACATGAAGGACCATTGTGTGTTCTGCTTTACAGAGACTTGGTTTGGCCCCAATACACCTGACAGGGCTATAAAACCGGGAAGGGGGGGGGGGGGGGTCCTGTGCACTGCATTGACCATTCCATGATGACTACTAGCAAGGTAAAGGGAGGTGGTGTATGCCTCCTTGTTAACAATCCAATAAGGTACAGACCATTCTATCCCCCAAGGGAATTCCCCTGTGTGTTGTTAACTCCTGTCTACATAACGCCACAAGCTACTGCCGCAGTGGCACTGGACGAACTGTATGGAGCCATTAGCAGGCAGGAGAACTTTTACCCTGAGGCCCTTTCAGTTGTGGTGGGAGACTTAACCACTGTAACTTGAAATCTGTGCTATCAAAATGTTACCAACATGTCACCTGCCCAACCACAGGCAATAAGACTCTCGACCACTGTTACCGTACGGTCCAGGCAGCTTACAGGTCTAGCCCATGACCTCACTTTGGGAAATCTGACCAATGGTCAGTGCTCTTGCATCTTGCCTACAAGCAGAAAGTGAAGTGCGTGCAGGACAATACAATGCTAGACTACAGAACTCAAATCCAAACTTCAGGGATGTTTTGAATCAACAGACTGGTCAATCTTTAAGGATTCTGCTAGATTCTGTGTGGACAGGGTGACACAGTGGCCCAGTGGTTAGCACTGTTGCCTTACAGCAAGAAGGTCCTGGGTTCGAACCCCAGAGTTGTCCAACCTTGGGGGTCATTCCAGATCATCCTCTGTGTGGAGTTTGCATGTTCTCCCTGTGTCTGTAGTGGGTTTTCTCCGGGTGTCCCGGTTTCCCCAACCATCAAAAAGACATGCATGTTAGGATTAATACTCCTGTCGGTGCCCCTGACCGAGGCATGGCGAGACGAACTGGAGTTGGTCCCCAGGTGCTGCACGGCGGCTGCCCACTGCTCCTAGCTACACAGCTAGGATGGGTTAAATGCAGAGCTGAATTTCCCCACGGGGATTAATAAAGTATAGCAAAACCAAAAATTAAAAAAAGAACTGTATCCCAGTACGGACTATTCATGCCCACCTCAACCATAAACCTTGGATTAAGAGCAACATTCACCTGAGGCTGAGGAAGCATACCACTGCTTTTATATTGGGGGACAAGGCAAGTTACAAAAAAAATCCAGGTTTGACTTAAGGAGATCAAACTGGAAAGTGACTACAGTGGGTGTAACTCACGGCACACGTGGAGGGGACTGCAGGTGATTACAGGCTCTATGTTTTATATATTTATTGGTCCAGGATAACCTCGATTCAGCTCCAAGTCAACATAATAGTAAACTGCCAACTTAACTTCCATAACAAAAGCAAATCATAGTTAGGCTAAAAGTAACAGACTATTTAGTACACCATTATTCACTCAGGTGTGAAGCTGATGTGACCCGTTAACCTAATTGGCTTAATTAGGTGAGTGTACTGAAATAAATACATTTTTCTTTAATTCAGCGATGGGGTACTTATGAACGTTTAGCATGTATGACATTTCTAACAACAGCGGTGATCTCCGCAGTAGGAAAAAAATGTCATACTTTTGTTTTAAGAGGTTGCAGATTTTTGATGTTAAAGCTGTCATAACTAATGATATTAAAAACTATCAAGTTCATAGCAAGTCTATTCCGTTGCCTACCAACACATGGATCGCCAGTTTGAAACCCCGTGTTACCTCCGGCTTGGGCGGGTGTCCCTACAGACACAATTGGCCGTGTCTGTGGGTGGGAAGCCAGATGTAGATATGTGTCCTGGTCGCTGCTCTAGCGCCTCCTCTGGTCAGTCGGGGCGCCTGTTCGGGTGGGAGGGGGACCAGGGGGGAATAGCGTGATCCTCCCATGTGCTACGTCCCCCTGGCGAAACTCCTCACTGTCAGGTGAAAAGAAGCAGCTGGTGACTCCACATGTATCAGAGGAGGCATGTGGTAGTCTGCAGCCATCCCCAGATTGGCAGAGGGGGTGGAGCAGCGACCAGGACGGCTCAGAAGAGTGGGGTAATTGGCCAAGTACAATTGGGGAGAACAAGGGAGAACCCCCCCCCCCCCAAAACTATCAAGTTCAATTCATTGATAAAACGGAATAACAGATTAAACTGTTCCAGGAAAATGGTATATTATGTCCAATAGTACCACCCCCACCCCGTAAGGCTAGACAAAGCCACATAATTCACATATCATGTTATATTCATTATAATGACTAAATCCCCTCCTCTTCACATTGCTGTTTTATGTTCCCCCTTTAGTGGTGCGCATAAAAAGGTTCGGATGCAGATCTGAAATTGAAATGAAGTGTATTGAATTACTATATATATCAAGCGGCACATGTTGACAAACTCCTATTAGGTGGGTCTCCACTGGAAAAGCCCAGTGAGCCAGTCTTGCATTACAGTGAGCTAATGACACTCTTTCCACTTTGTTTTCTGCATATTGCGTCCTTACAGAAAGTGATAACGGAACAGCTTGCAGCAGCAGTATCAAACAGTAAGTTAGGTAATATCCTCTAACACTTGCCAGAAAGTCTAACAACACAGCCAATGTCTCCATTTCCACATCTCATGATTGCAGTCTCAGGGATTTGGCTAAGAGTAAGGGAGTTAGAGTACAACCTCGCACTTTCTCCTTTTTTATCCTGGCTGTAAACTGATGTTTCCTATGCAGCATTAAAAAAAAGAAAAGCTTTTACTTTTAGAGGAATAAACTTCTATCACTTTTTGTGTGAAGCAACCTTTTCTTTAAGTTGTTAATTTGCAGCCACTTTGCATTAACCTCTTTTTTTTTAAAGGCCCTTTAAACTGAAGAAAGAGGAACACTAGGATTTTCGCTCTAGGTGACAGAAAGTTAATAGGAATGTGGGTTGCTTTAACAACTGAAGTCATTGCTGTATTGTCTTTGTAAATTTTACCACAGGAAAGGGAGGCAAGCGCACATTACACAATGTTTGATGAGGGAGGTTTCAGGAAGGGCTCCTGTCTTTTGGCAGCCATCGTAATTCCAATAAATATACTGGACAGCCTGTTCTTAATACCAGTATCAACTGAGATATGACAGCCAGAGAATGGTCAGCATGCCACAAGAAAGAAAGAAAGAAAGAAAGAAAGGTTAGGGGTTAGGGTTGGGGTTAGTGTTAGGGGTTGGCAGTTAGGGTTAGGGGTTAGGGTTGGTGTTAGCAGTTAGGGTTGGGGCTAGGAGTTAGGATTAGGGGTTAGAGTTAGTGTTAGGGGTTAGCAGTTAGGGTTGGGGGTTAGGATTAGTGGTTAGGGGTTAGCAGTTAGGGTTAGGGGTTAGGGTTGGTTTTAGGGGTTAGCAGTTAGGGTTGGGGCTGTGGGTTAGGATTAGGGGTTAGTGTTATGGGTTAGCAGTTAGGGTTGGGGGTTAGGATTAGGGTTAGGGTTAGCAGTTAGAGTTGGGGGTTAGGATTAAGGGTTAGGGTTAGTAGTTAGGGTTGGGGGTTAGGATTAGGGGTTAGCAGTTAGGGTTGGGGGTTAGGGTTAGGGGTTAGGGTTAGTGTTAGTGTTAGACCCTTTAAGCTGAAGAAAGAGGAACACTAGTATTTTCGCTCTAGGTGACAGAACGTTAATAGGAATGTGAGTTGCTTTAATAGCTGAAATCATTGCTGTATTGTCTTAGTAAACTTTTACCACAGGAAAGGGAGGCCAAGCCCAGATAACACAATTATTGTATGAGGGAGGCTTCAGGAAGGGCTTCTGTCTTTTGGCAGCCATCATAATTCCAATAAATATACTGGACAGCTTGTTCATAATACCAGTATCGACTGAGACATGACAGCCAGAGAATGGTCAGCATGCGACAACAAGAAGTAAAGAGATGGAAAGAAAGAAAGAGAGAGAGAGAAAAAGAAAGAAAGAAAGAAAGAAAGAAAGAAAGAAAGAAAGGAAAGAAAGAAAGAAAGACAGAAAGAAAAAAAGAAAGCAAGAAAGAAACAAACAAACAAACAAACAAGCAAACAGAAAGAATGCAATCAGAAGCTCAAAGGCTAATCACCGCTGGGATTAATCAGCGAGAGATAATTAACCACCGCACTGTGCAAAGGGGGCAGGATGGAATATGAAAGGGATGAGAACTAGTTGGAGAAATTCAAATTATATTCAACCATTTGCTAATACCTCAAGCGCATCTGATTAGATGGCTTATGGGCTTTCTGTCCCCTTATAATCCATTCTGGGTTTCCTGCCCTGACGGCTTGACGCAGCAGGAGATAACGAGAACGGGGCAAAACATCTTCGGAGACTTTAACGACACTATAATGTATTGCATAACCAGTATTTAACTAAATCACCAACCATGTTACATCCAATCTACAGCTCAAATAGAGGCTTTGATCACAATTTATCTCCAAAAAGTTATAAAAGTAACCTATCTATTAACTCAACAGAAATGGACGGGGGATGACTGCTAGGGGGCAGTCATCCGATGCTCTGTTAGACACAGATGCCATAATATAAATGACAGACAGATTAGCCAGTCTTATGGACTGCAGTGAATACGTTATAATGATAGCTGCTGTCTGAATAGCAGTATTAAAGACTTTAAAGAGTCATTTAGCAGGATATTTGCAGTACGCCTCGGCCCATTTATCCAGTGGGAGTGTGCTGGGGAAAACCACCCCCACATGGCTCAATCCCTTCAAACACAAGGCAAAATCACGGGTTCACATTTTAAACTAGAGCGGCGTACGGTATTGTGGTGCTGCATCCACCATGCTATATGAGTTATTAATGATGGGAAAGTCAATGGTAGGACTTTTTTTTTGGAGCTTTAAACGTGGAGGGGAGGAAACTGGTTAATGTACATGTTGAAACTCTTCCATCAGCAGTCATTTATCACGACTGGAGCGCCATGACTTTGCAGTACAACTACTAAATGGGTGCAGAAACAAAACAGTCATGGAGGGACAAAGGGAGAAAATGAAAAGGATGGAACAGACCTATGATGATGGAGGGATGAAAGGGCAGTGAGAGTGATGGGCAGGCGGGTTGAAGGATGAAGGCTGAAAGATGATACCTTGAGGCTTTCAATGTAAAAAAAAAAACCAAAAAAAAAAAAAAAACCAACCAGCTGGAACAAGATGAGAGGGTTGAGATAAACACACACATGCAGAAACGCATTGACACACTTTAACACGCTGCTGCAAACACACAAACTCCAAATCACATTTAGAAGTAGGGCAGCCTATCTGCCAGCTCAAAGGCCTGCAGCATTTTCCTCAGTTATTACCCAACAAATGACAGTCTGCTAATACAATGGGCCTAGTTTATTTACCCACTCCAACTTCTACACTGCTTCACAGACAGACTGGAAACATAAACTAAGTCTGTGATAGGACTTAGTCTTAGTTTTCTGATACAATGAATACTGCACAATCAACTATTGTGCACCATTTATTTGCTGGAAGCAACATATTATAATTGTATTATAAAATATTAACTATAAATATTTTGAGTATCATAAGTATATAACAGAAAGTTGAATCAACTCATCTGGACACAACCCAGTAATAATAATAATAATAAGAGGAATCCGAGTGGCGTGGCGGTCTATTCTGTTGCCTACCAACACGGGGATTACAGGTTCGAATCCCCGTGTTACCTACAACTTGGTCGGGCTTCCCACTCACAGACACAATTGGCCGTGTC